>NC_137983.1:34102820-34337820 GCF_963924665.1 Micromys minutus | reverse complement strand
CTTTCATATGGCGCTACCCTTACCAGTGTCCCCACCACCACCCATCCCCACATACCAAGGGCTGCACCCTTTCTGTCAACAGCCTTGATGAAAGCCTTCTGCCACACCCTATGGCAGAGGCTGCCTTTTCTTTCTTCCTATGCACAGTCAATCTGTGTACCTGGAAGAAAAGGAGAGAGGCACCCGTTTCTGGGGCTTGGGTTCCAGAGGCCAGGATACAAATTTGCCTAAGCCATGAGGGTTTTGAGTTTCCCCAACATCCTCTGGCTCTGCAATAGTTTGAATATCTTTTTTTCTTGAACACATACAAAACTTTAAACTCTGTGCAAATGGTATTGAAAGTGGAAACAATACAGACAGGACTTTGGGCACTCTGTGTAGTTATGTGTTTGTCTCTCTATATGATATGTGCTTGTTTGTGTGTGTAGGTGAAGGCATGTTTATCCCACCCCATGCATTTGGAGGTCAGAGGACAACCCTCTGACATGTATCGTTACCTTTTAGACCTTGTTTTAGAGACAGGGTCTCTCTTTCTCTGCATCAGTCAGGCTTGGGGTTTCTAGAGACTCTCTTGTCTCCATCAACATGACACCATAGAGACAAGCTGGAATGGCCAGAGTTGTGCTGTGACATCTGGCTTTTTGTGTGGGTTCTGGGAACCCGAGCTTGGTTTGCCAGGCTTGCATGGCTAGCGCTTTTACCCCTGAAGCCATCTGCCTAGCTCTCATAAGAGTTTTGTAAAAGTTCGTAGATTAGACGAGGTCACTAGAGTGGAGTCACTATAATTGATTTTAAGTGGCTTCCTAAGGAGAGGAAGAGACTCTGTACACACAGGGTACATGCTTGTCTCAGCTAATGGGAGGCAGTCAAGGTAGCCAGATGGCTTCTCAGAGCCTGCCTTAGGCTATTTGAACTTTCATCTTCTAGAACCGTGAGCAACAAAATAACTCTTTTCTTTACAAATATTCTGCCTCAACCATTTTGTTGTAGTAATCAAAGAAAGAAAGAAAGAGAGGGAGGGAGGGAGGAAGGAAGGAAGGAAGGAGCCCAGGCTAATATAGACTCCAACTCATTTAGACACATGGGATTAAAATGAATCCAAGGTCTGGGAGGAAGAATTCCTGGACCAGCCTTTCATCATCTTCTCTGGAGTTCTACACAGAAAACAGCTTCACTATGTACTTTAACTAAAACCAAAAGGAAAAAAATGGCTGCTTCTTCAAAGAGGAATCCAGATTATGGATAGATGTAGGTTTCCATGCCAAAACCTTACACACAGACAGCCAAGAGGAGATGCTCACAATAATGAAACCTGGTATCCTTCCAGGGAACTTTGGTTTGCAATAAATGCTGACAGAGTCTTTTTTAGTTCTTCCACAGATAACTTGTTGATCCAGTTTTTGTTATTAATTAATATACTCCTGGGCAGTTCAGAGCATTGGTGAGAAGATGAATCCCACCCCCACCCTTGTCCTCACCTCCACCCTTGTCCCTACCCCCAGAAGTCAGCTTCTAGGACAGTGGTGCTGAGGAGTGGAGGAGGGGAGGGTTGCATCCTCAGATGGAATGGCCAGCATATCTCTCCGGCTTTAACAAAGTCTTCTCGTGGGTGGCATTGAGGCCCTGCAGAGATCTTCTCAAGACCTAACTTGGTACAGATGAATGTGATCTTTCAGAAAATGGGGAGTGTCTCTTTGCAGATATAAGCAAGATTAGATGAGGTCATATTGGTTTAGGGTGGACCCTAAATCCCTCCCATATCTGCTGTCTTTGTAAGAGAAAGGGTGGGGAAATTTGACACGGAAATGCACACAGGTAATGACAAGCAAGAGGACTAGTGACACAATGCCAGGCTAATGTGCGCCAAGAGCTGCCAGCATCCTCCAATGCTCCGGCCTGGAATAGATTCACACCGTGAGCCTCATGCGCCCCGAGTTTTTGACCTCGGTCCTCCTGAACTGAAAAGAACATGTTTTATTTATCATTTATGTTTTCCTTTATGTTCTTTTCCCTTGTTAATGATACTGAAATAGAAGTTGACTCCATTACCTACAACGGCTGAGAATTCCTGGGCTCAAGTGATCTTCCTACTCCAGGCTCTGAGGAGCTGAGACTGCAGGTCCTTAGCATTGTTGCTGGTGTGACTCTAATTTTCTACACTATTCTGTTTGTTGAAGTTGCCACAGCAACCCTAGAAAATGAATTGAAATCCATGGGAGAAGTTGGGCCTTGTGGCGTAGGCCTATAACCCCTGTACTGGGAGACTAAGGCGGGGGAGGGAGTGTTATAAACTCAATGCCTGCCTGATCTACTGAGTGAGTCCAAGGACAATCTCAGAAACTTAGTAAAGCCTCATCTTAAAAAAGTGAAAAAGAAGGCTATGTATGTATATATATATACATATATGGACAGGATAGTTTATGTCAACTTGACACAAGCTAAAATCCTGAGGGGAGGGAACCTTAGTTAAAAAAATGCCTCCATAAGATCAGGTTGTAGGCACATTTGCAAGATATGTTCTTTTTCTTTTTGGTTTTTGGCATTTTCTTAATTGGTGATCAGTAGGGGAGGACTTGCCCCATTGTTGATGGTTTCTTCCCTGGGTTGGTGGTCCTGTATTCCTAAAGAAGTCAGGCTGAGCAAGCCGCGGGGAGAGAGCCAGTGAACAGCACCCCCCCATACCTCTCCATCAGTTCCTGTCTCAGGGTTCCTGCCTGGACTGAGTTCCTGTCTTGACTTTCTTCAGTGGTGGATTACAATGTGGAAGTGTGAGCCAAATAAACCCTTTCCTCCACAACTTGGTTTTGGTCCTGGTGTTTCATTATAGCCATAATAACCCTAACTAAGACAGTATAGCTTGGTAGTAGAATACTTGTCTAGTACACGCAAGGCCCTGGGTCAAATGTGAAAATGTGTTCTTAAGACAAGGCCAAGGAAACTTTCTTTGGTTGGCTATGAAGTGGTGACAGTGTGAGCCTGGGGAGCCATCGATGCTTCTTTCCTTGTGGGCCACTCCAGTGTTCGGCACGGACATTGTCCCCCAGCCACAGATAGTACAACATAGTCCATGAGTGTGGATCCCAATTCTCTTTATTTCGTTTTAAAGTCCGGGTATGTTGTTTGATGTCACTGTATTGATTTATGTTTCCATGTCATTGCTAGCTCTTTTATTATTGTTATTATTATTATTTTGGACTAAGGAAAAATTAATTAAGAAGCAAATAAAAAATAACTCTTGTAACTGGACAAACCTGTGGTTCTCTCTCCAGGGACAGGTGCAGGCACATGATTAGCTCAGATTATTAGCTCTGAAAGAGGCTAGATTAAATCTTGGACTGAATTGGCCTTCTTATTTCAGGGGTCAGAGGTCACTCTTCTCATTTCAGGCTTGGAAGATAGAGGCCGAAGGTCAGGTGATTGAATACTAGCAGATGCCCCCATCTGTGCCCCCGGCTACACTGACACTCTGTGCACTGGGTATCAGCTGCGTGGGAACGGGTGTGTGGGGGGGGACCAGCAGGAGTTGGTATTTCACAGGTATGTAACAAACAAGGATGTAGCTTAAAGGTATTTATCATTATTAATAATAAATAATTCATTCTTCGGTAGACTAAAGAAGCCACCCACCTACCTTCTGCTTGTCATACTCCCAAAGGAAAAGCCTTTGGAGGAGGGGCTACAGGGCATGAAACCAAGGTCCTAGGCTCACAGTCTGCCATGATGCTACCCTCCACACCCTCAAAACAACCTCTGCAGTTATCCTACCTTTTGTTTATTGCAAAGCTAAACAATATTAGCAGAAAAATGTTTTATTCTAAAGATGGTGGGCTTGGTTATTTGGACTGCATTAAAATACTGACAGGCACAAAAGATCAAAATGGAGACTCGGATTTTAGGTAAAGCCTACTCCGAGAATATACATGCAGCACCCTTGGCAGCAGATGGGCAGAGCAAGGGGGAAAAAAAGAGTGGGTTGGCTCAAAGGAGCTCAGGATGTAGATATTTCAAGAAGTTTAGAACAGAGACCAGGTGTGTTGCACAGAGTGTAATCTTAGCATTGGGGGGTAAGGAGCAGAAGGAATTAAGGTTCTCAACTCCTAGTGAGGTAGAAGCTAGACTAGGCCAAATGAGACTCCGTCTAAAACAAGAAAAAATTTCAAATGAATAGTATCATACATATGTGATACAGAACAGAGAGCGATGAAGATGTAGGAGAAACGGAAAAGACTCAATGCATTAAAAAAAATGCATCATCAAAAAAGAAGGGGTTTTGAAAAGAAAAGTGTGTGTTTGTAACAGTAAAGATTCTTAAAACAAAATAGCTACAGAGTCACTACTATGCTATAAGTTTATAATTCCTTTATCTTTGTAAATATGTGGTCTAGTACTTACATCTAACATCAACATTCCAGCAAGTGAGGGGAGTGTGAGCAAGTCGGCGTGTAAAGAGATGATGAGGAAGAATGCTTTAGCATTAATAGAAGACTTTATTTCCAGATTCACAAGACCAGTTAATAGCAAGATCAACATCTGGACATAGATGAATAAACTGAAGAGAATGAAAGCCAAAGGGGAAAGAAGGAATGCCAGGAAGAGAGTCAGATTCCTTTTGAAGGAATGACAATTAGAGGCACAGTCTAACCATCTCTGGAAAGAGCTGCCCACTGAACACCACGGTCATCAGGAATGGCCTGAGAGCCGCAGTCTGGACTCATCTTGTGATTCCGTGAAGCCCTGTAAGCACAAGCCCCTCGGAGATTATACAGAGATACCTGGGACTCGAACCACTGCCTCAGAAGCTGCTAGATTCCTTAACCCGAACATTCCAACCTCTTTGTAACTAGCACTGGTTAATTACCTGATTCGAACTTCTCCAATCAAACATTCTTCCTTCATAGCTTAACAATTAGCTTATTTTGTTTTTGTTGTCTACAAGCTGTGGAACAGAATAAAAGGGTGAGCCAAATAGCACTCATTTAAAAAACAAAAACAAAACAAATCACTAGACCGGTGCTTTCATTATGGGAGAAGTGGTCTCAAGTACACTATGACCTGGGAGTGTAGCTTTGTAATAGAGTCAGCTTTGTAGCATGCACAAGGCCTTAAGTTCAATCCTGAGTAGCTAAGTGGTGATGGTAATGGTGATGGTGTTGATGGTGATAGTGATGGTGATGATGGTGATGGTGATAATGATGGTGTTGATCATACAAATTGATCTTTGATATAATTTCTGTAAATGTGTATGAAAATTATATCAATGCTATTGTGGCCAGTCTTGGGTAAGAATATGATGGGCCACCTTTTCTCCTCTCCTTTATGGATTTTTTACACTGTCCAAAAACGTCAGCGGCAGACATAAGAGAATGCTTGCATAGATTGACATGAAGAATTTGAAATAGAAAGTAAAAAATGGGAAATACAAATAGAAGAGTTATGGGAGAGCCTATGAGAGTGACTTGTATACTATTATAGAATAATTGCTTATAAAACAATTTTAAATTATAATCTCATAAATCATATAATTTCAAAATTACATAGAGGTGGCTTGAATGAATCCAAGCTGAACATTACCTGTTTAGAGAGTGTCCAAAGAAAAAGGATAAAGGTTGGTAATGCAGAGGGCAAAATGGAGAAATGTTTGCTAAAATCAGACTCCCAGGACCAGGTGTGGTAGCACACAGTTTTAATTTCAGCACGTGAGAGGCAGAAGTATTTGAATCTTTGTGAGTTTGAGGCCAGCCTTGTCTACATGAACGAATGAATGAACAAACATTTCTTTCACCATCTTCTCTTCCCCCATTCTGTTTGTCCTCCTGTATTAGGAAGCATCCTTGGCTTGCTCACTATCAAATATGTCCTATTTGCCCCGATCCTGTTCTCATAACTACTTGGAGATCATGTTAAATTCAATGCCTGGAGAACTGCATTAGGCTCAGGACTGGTCTCCCCACCAGTCTTTGTCACTTGCCAAAATATTGTATCAGAGATATGCATCTGATAAGATTCATGCCCAAACTTATACTTTTCACATTTAGGTGCCAAGAACTATGCTCAGTAGTGAAAGTGCATTAGTGGACAAAGCAGCTCATGTTCCTGCACTCAGGGAACTTAAATTCTAATAGAAATAAATAATTCAGACCCACACTTGGATGCCTTTTCTAAGTACTGACCTTTTTGCCTTTCCCCATAATGCTTTTACACAACCCATTTGCCAGGTCCCACTGTTTCCTTTCTCGTGCTTTTTGCTCAAATACAGTGCAGCTTTTTGTGGTTGAACTTAGGCACCACTTTTCCTTTTATGGACTTCAAACTGGACTTTGTGACTCTTAACAGTCCTTCCATAGCATCCAGTGCATAGCTTTTGCCTCGGAGTCTTCTGAACTCCGTTAAATGAAAATGTATGTGTGTCTCCTTCGTGAGATGTTAAGTTCATTGGAAATGGAGACATTGTCTTAATGATTTATGTGATTTCAGTGCCCCATGAAATGGAGCTAGGGAACGAAAAGGGAATTAGGATTAGTAGATTCAAACAGTTGGCTGTGTGATACTGGGTTCATCCATCAAAGCTGACAAAGCAGGTGGTACTGGGAGGCTTCCTTGGATGGTTGTGAGTAAGAAGACTATGAAAAGAAAAGCACTTGGGCTAGAGAGATAGATCCATAGGTAGAAGCTAGCCTTGAAGTGTAAGGATTCAAGTTCAATGCCCAGAAACTTCCTAAGAAATAACAAACAAACAGCAGGCATTGGTAATCTCAGCAGGCATTTGTAATGTCAGACATGGGAAGTGAGAGACTGAAACTGGCTAGCCGGTTTTAATGCACATTCTATTAGTATATTAGCATGGGTTGTTTGAGCTCACTGAGAAGCTGGTTACAGAAGCAGGGTATCCTAGCACCCCACAGCTTCATTTTAGACCCAAGAAGGGTAATTTCAACCTGTCTTCCAAGGTCCCTTATCTGGGAATGTAGCTGTTTATATTACGAATGCTAATTATGTTCCCCCTCCCCAAACTGTTTACATGAGAGGCTCTGCATGTGGCTTCAGGGAACCTGCCCTTAATTGGTTCTCAATCTCCCAAGTCAGTTTCTGAAAGATGCCTGATTTGGTGAAGGTATCTCTGCTTGTGTCCATTCTTTGACTTGGGCTTTCATCTAGGCGGGACATTCTGCTATGTTTGAGGCTCTCAGAAAACTCCAGCTGATTGTTTGTAAAAGGGCTCCCCAATCTTCTGTGTGTTTCTAAGCTCCTAATATGATGCTGTCACCTTCTTGCTGTTATTTATTCTTTTACCTGGAAGCTTTTACTCAAGGGGACACTCTGCCCTGTCTAGAGCTCTAGCAGGAACATCAACTGGCTCCTTTAAAGGTGCTTCCTCAGCAGATTTCTGATGGATATTTTGAGTGTCAGGCTCGTTAATGCTTGCTGTCTCTCTAGATGACAATCTACCCATCTATCTACCTCTTATTATTTATTTTTCTCCTTTGGCTTACTCTTGATAAACTCACTCATTGAAAGTGAAAAGTATGGCTATCATAAATCATTCTCTGTACCATACAGAACCCCAGAAAACCAAATTGATGAGTGAGATTTAGGACACTGAGAATTCTTACCTAAGAACCAACCAACAACCACCCACCCACCCACCCACCCACCCACCCACACACCCACCGTGAAGTAAACTGCGCTCAAGTTGAGGTTGTTCTCTAGTCTCTGCAAGTAGTATATACATTTGCATTTTCATGCACCTACACACACAACTCATACACCCACAATATACTCTTACACACATCACATGTGCACACACAGAAAGAGAGAGAGATAGATAGATGGATGGATAGATAGATAGATAGACAGAGGAGGGAAGGTAGGTAAGTGGGAGGGAGAGAAGAGTACATGGGAGGAGGAAGAAAGAAGGAAGGTGCCTTAATAAATAGAGCATGCAGTTGGCATGCATAGTATCTGGAGCTTGTTCATGAAGAATTTTGACTCTTCCTCAAAATTAAGCATATGTATATGATTATGGCAAGGGTGTGATTCTTATAAAGCAAGATATAACTTGTTCTACATAGACAATGCTTTGCAGAAGTTGGATTCTTTATTGTCTTCTTAATCTTTATCACTCAATTCCCAAGTTTCTAATTCCTGTTAAAGTTAAAGGGACTAGGAACCATGAGTGCACTGATCCAGAAATATGACCTGCCCCAAACCAGGATGGGGCACTTCTGCCTAATTTTCTCCTTTTCTTACCTTCTTCACATAATTGGCTGCTAGAACTTTTATTAAGTAATCGGGAAGCATTAAGTTATTAGCTAGGATCAGCATAGACACAAAGGCGATTATACTCAATCCTTAAATGGAGAGACATTAGTAGTAGAGAAACAAGGTATTATTTTAGTGAATGAAGGAAATGGGTAAAAGCATCCAATCAGAATTGCCAGTTAAGCCCTTAACAAAACAGGATCTCTGCTCTCAGAATGATGGCTTTGAATGAGAGGAGGGAACTGAATGAACAAAAGGAAAACCTAAAAGCCACAGTGCAACTACAAAGGTGTGGGGGGGGTTCAGAAAAGGATGGGGTGTCATGTTCTTCTCAACAACAACAGACAGCCCAACCCAAACATGTCCAAACAGTAAAAGTGCCTTTGAGGAAGGATCAGAGGTAAGAAGTGAATTAGTCCGGCAAGGTGAACATTGCGATCAACAGCCTCAGACTTTGAGCGATAATACAGTGTAAACTGACCTCTTGGTACAACTGATAAGTTCCTGCTCAAATGATGGTTCTGGGAAGATAGCTTTCATACGGGAATTTGGGTCCCCCACATAGCTCTATCTAATTCAGTCTTGGGAATCTCCACCGTTCAGCAAGCAGACACAGACACAGACTGGAAGGTCCCTTAGGACTCAGTCAGACTGGAATGGCAGGCAGCACTTTGGCTTACATTCCATTGACTAAGTCTCAGGCTGCATTGACTATTTTCTCCGTGCTGTGATAAAATAAATGGCAAATGTGAGAAAACCCAAGAAAGTTCTTCTTTGGTTTGGACCATACCTTAAGACTGGGCAGAGTGGCTGGGAAGACACAGAAGCTGGAGCAGGGGAATGACTGATGACATAGTATGATCAGTTGGGAAATAAAGATAGAAAAGGTTGTTGCTCACTGGCCTTTCTCACTTTTCCCTTTTACTGTGTACCCCAGGCTGTCCTAGAACCTACTCTGTAGACCACTAGCCTGGCCTTGAACTCACAGAAATCCTCTTGCCTCTGCCTCCCAAGTGTGGGGATTAAAGACCTGCACTACCATCACCTGGCTCCCACTTTGCCCTTTATTATTCAGTCCAAAACTCCTGCCTACGGGATGGTGTCACCACATTCAGTTAAACATATGTAGAACACTCTCACTAAAATGTCCTAGTGTTTACTAATCCAACAAGTTGTGGTGGAGATTAACTACCACAAATTGACTCCTTGTCAACTTGACACCCAAACATATCACTTTAAGCTATAATATTCTCATTCTGAATTCTTTTAGCCTCTGACCATCTCATAATGCAAAAATGTATCCATTCTAGCTTCAACAGTTCCTGTAGTCTTAAATTCTCAACACGGTTCAAAAGGTAGAGTTCAACCTGGGCATGGTGGTGCACGCCTCTAATTTCTGTGCAAATGAGGTGGAAGCGGGCAGATTTCTGTGGGTTCAAGGTCAACCTGGAGTACACAGTGAGTTTCTTTCTTTCTTTTTTTTTTTTACTTTATTTTAAAAAACTATGGAAGGCTTCATGAATTTGCGTGTCATCCTTGTGCAGGGGCCATGCTGATCTTCTCTGTATCGTTCCAATTTTAGTATATGTGCTGCGGAATCGAGCACCACAGTGAGTTTCAAGACAGCCAAAGCTACACAGTAATACCCTGTCTCAAATAAGAATGTTAAGAGTTCAAAGTCTCTTTTGAACATCAAGACAAATTATTGCCTATAAGCTCTCATAAAAGAAATGAAAAAACCATGCATTTATAACATACAACGACACAGAATCAACATTCCTATCTCAAAAGGAAGGAATGCAGGAACTATTAAGGAATACCTGGACCAAAATAAAGCCAAACTGCAGCAGGGAAAGCATCAAATCTTCTGGCTCAAAGGGCAGCATCCGGGATTCATGATGGCATCAGCTGTGCTCCTGTGGGCTTGGTTGGTCCTACCTTTCAAGTTCTGCCACCTGCAACACGTTCTGTACTTGTCTCTTGAGCCAGTTCCTCTTATGCCTATTTGTTCTCTGAAAATAGTGGGTAGTCTTGGCTAGCTTCAGTATCCTGGTGTTTTTACTGAAACTTAGGTACCACCTTCATAGTTTTCACAATGACCTCTAACACAACAAACGGAATGAACCTCTACTTATCTACCTATGGTCTATCTATTATGAATATATACTAGAGTTGCCCACAGCCATGGTTTCAACAAGGGGCGTCTCTCAGTGGAAAGCCCAAGAAGCCAATACTCATTCACTCCATAAGGCTGGATATCCCAGCTGATCTTCAGTAAATAATGAAATCCCAAAAAAGTAGGCTCTAATGCCAGTGAAGAAATGCCTCAGTGGCAGACTAGATGAACTTGTCTGCAAGAGTAAGGACAAGCAGGGAAAAGGCAAAATCTTCCTTCTTTCATGTCATTGGTCTGAAGGCATGAAGTGAATAGCTCTCTTACTTCACACACACCTAACACCCTAAAATTGTGTCTAAGCACATGGAGTGAAGTGATCATAGGAAGAATCCCTTGGAGCTATGAGTCAAAATCTAAGTCTTCTTCCTTAAGCTGTCCATGCTAGGTGTTTGCTCAGAGTGTTGGTGAAAGTAACCAATACAAAAGTGTAGAGAAGAAAAATAACACTTCATCCTATCCTCGGTTCATAGTGAAAAGTGTCTGTAACAGAAGACACATGAACATGAGAAAAGTTTACAAATTTTAAACAACTTTATATGACATGAGAGCCTTCTTAAGGAAATGGAGATGTGAAGAAATGGATGAATTTCTGTGTTTTTTTTTTTAATGCTGTGCTTCATTAAAAGATTGCTAGCCATGGATATCTGTGATTAGACAAAGGAGGTATGACCTAAAGGTAAGGTAATAAACTTGGGGGTGGAGTTTTGGTAAGGCTTGTTGGTTCAGATTCTTCTTGGCATGTTCAGAGTAAAGATCTTTCTTCTCTCTGGGAATAGGGAGGACACCTCTGAAGTAAGTTTTACAGTCTGTATCAAGGAGAAGATCTTGTGCAAGTTAAAATGGTAATCTTGATCCTACCATTTTTCAGATTTCTTCAGCTTAAAATATTTTGGGCTATCCTGAGCCCCACAAAAAGCCACTTGAGCACCTTGAGCACCAGAGCCCCGATACTGAAAAGCAAAACAAAGAAAACAAAAACAACGAACAAAGAACCAAAAATCCAGTACCACCACCACCAACAGAAGCCAAACAACAAAACAAACAAGCAACAACAATAACTAACAAAATACAACAAAGCGCGACACATCACCCTCTAGTTTTTATGCCAATCTACTCAAATCCTCAGTGGTAGAAGTTATGTTTAGCATGCCTAAGGCCATGAGCTCAGTCTCCAACACATGAGAATGGAGAAAAATAAAGGAGAGGAGGAGACTAAATAAATAAATAAATAAATAGTCAATGTTTTGGCGTTATGGTCTCGACTCTATTGTCTTTCTTGCTAGTACAGTCTTCTGAGTTTTTTTTTTTTTTTTTTTTTTTTTTTTTTTTTTTTTGGTTAGAAGTCTAGTTGTGTGGTTCAGGGAAAGATTGCTTATGCAGTATGCACGAGACCTTGGGTTCAATAATCAGTAACACACACACTACACATATGTGTACATAGAGTCCTTGATTTTGTGAAATGTTTATTTATTTAATATTCTCCGTTTCCCAGGGTTTCAATAAATGCTCCTCAGATTGCTACCTTCAGTCATACTTTATGTTTGGGACTGTACGTTCATTAGCCCTGGGAAAGAATGTTCAAGAAATTTGCCACATGAAATTGAAATTGTGAAATCGAGATCATGTTCCCAACCCACCATCTTGTGTTCTAGCCAAACCTGTTCAGTGATGTCGTTCACCTTTGCTAACAGCTTGGCTGGGTGATGACAGCCTAGGGGAAGCAGGACAGGGAAGGGGGAAGGATAAACAGAAGAGAATAGGCATCCAGGACTGGGGAGAGAATAGTGTGCTCTGTTCTCTCCTCCACCTCCTCAGGCAATCTTATCCCTGTTAAATCTGGAAACATAAAGCTCATGACAATGCACCAATTCAACAGACATTTGTTTATTTAGACTTATCATGTTCTGGTTGTGCAAAACATGCCCCACCTCCACCCTGAATATCAAACTGGAAACCATTGAAGTATCATAATATATAATGAATAGTGGATCAACTATTGAATTGCATTAAAAGATGAGAATCTTACACACACACACACACACACACACACACACACACACACACCAGAGAAAGCCCAGAAAGTAGGGTGGTTTGTAGAAGTAACCCAATGCTTGAGAGGTTAAGATAGGAAAATCCTGGGTCTTGCTAGTCAGGCAGTCTAATCAAATTTACTTGAGATACAGGTCAGTAGTAGAGCACTTTCCTAGTATGTATGGACCTATGTCTAACCCCCTAGTATCTCAAGGGACAAGGGGGAGAATTTTTTTTTGGAGGGATATAAAAATTGCATCGATTAATGCATTGAAGACAACCTTAGAGGCGCCAGAGTGAGTGTCTTCACATTAAGGAATGAAAACAGAGTGTTCTTGTAGAGTAATTGCACCTATAGCCCAAATCTCAATTCTTCACTTTTCTCACTGTACCTTCTATCTGTCTGGTTTGTAGCTACTGGCCTGTCTGTACTCATCTATGCGTATCTGATGACTGTTCAGGTTACACATCCGGTCTGCCTGTATCTCTTCTGAACCTGTGCCTGGATTTGGGCCTATCCATAACAAAGGGCTGTTCTGTGTTTATTTAATTAGCAGAGAAAACATGCCACGGGAAAGGGGAGAGAAGCTCTTTACAGAAATCTTTAGTGGATTTTTACAGGGAAAGAAGTCATTTAACCGATCCCAATTGGACTGGCTGATTTTGTGTCAACTTGACACAGCTGGAGTTATCACAGAGAAAGGAAAGGTCTCCATGAGATCCAGCTGTAAGGTATTTTCTCAATTAGTGATCAAGAGGGGAGGGCCCAGCCCAGGATGGGTACTGCCATCCCTGGACTGGTGGGCCTAGGTTCTATAAGAAAGCAAGCTGAGCAAGTCAGGAGAAGCAAGCCAGTAAGCAGCACCCTTTCATACCTCTGCCTCAACTCCTGCCTCCAAGTTCCTGCCATGTGTGAGTTCCTGTCCTCATTTCCTTTGGCGATGAACAGTGTAAGCCGAATAAACTCTTTCCTCCTCAACTTGCTTCTTGGTCATGATGTTTTGTGCAGGAATAGAAACCCTGACTAAGACACCAACTGACCTGGTTGTAAACAGTATCTCAAATAGACATTTTCCAGCTGTATCTATAGATTGCTTCTAGCATTTCTAGGGGATTATTTTTACTGTATAAGGGTTGTTTCCAACATGGCTGCTTTCAGTAAAATGCTTACCACAATGCACATGCGTACACATACATTATGTTGGATCAGGAATGTGGAAGAGTACATAACTTAAGATTAAAACTATACATTAGCTTAGGCTGTTATATGGGAAATCCAAGGCATAAGAAGGGTGGCTACACTGTTCTCTGTAAGGTAGATGAAATTTAAACAGGTTGAGAACACAGTAGGACAGCAGGTTAAGTAGCTAGTCCTAAATGTTCTCAAGAACTACTGTTAACTTTGCTGTGAGATCCATCAAATGTTAAGTCTTTGTGGGTGGGTGATATTTGTATAAAGATGTATCACTATAAGAAATATTCAGGGAACAACTACTCTTCCAATGTGAGATATTTCACCTTCTGAAATCTAGGAAATTGGTGCCAGACTCATGTGTCTGTGTACAGGACTGAATGCAAAGATCAGAACAAAGCACACAGCAGAATTCCTGTTTAAATAGGTATTTATATTTGTGCTGAGGAATAGATTAAATACATCTTTCAGTTTTTAATAGCTACAAGAACTCTCAATGAAGTGTTAGGGTGAAATATACAGTGTGTGAATTAAAAATAAAAATCATAGAGTGTTAAAGGGAGTGAATGTACTTATCATAAGAAAAGCAGAGCTGACATGAAACTAAGGGCAGAAGATTTGACAAAATGATGAGCAGAGATAGGCCAATTTTAGATGCAAGAGTTAACATATGTCCTGATGTGCCTTGTATCAGCATGTCCCATAGGGGAAGCAGAGATTTACCACCATTGACTCTGACTGCTGCAAGCAGACCTCCCACCTCATAATTGCCATTTCATTTCCCCATAGTAATTCTCTCCATTCTAAAGGCTTAGCAGTCTCTCAAGAATGTTTTTTATTGGCCCCGTGGTTTGGATATTGAATGGCAACCAAAGACCAATGCATGATAGGAGTGGCATGGGTGCATTATTGACAAGTGGTAGGGACACTGAGAGGCAGGGTTTTTGTGGAAGGTAAACTTTGGAGGCCAGCACTTGGAGGGGACTGTGGGACTTTAGAGCCTTCCTTTTTTCTTTTTCTTTTCTTTCTTCTCTTTTCTTTTCTTTCTGGCCATTAGATGAGGCTTTTGCTCCATCATGACAGGCTTTCTTACAGATCCAGAGCAACAGGCCAATTGATTATGGACTGGAACCTCCAAATCTATGGGCCCAAAGAGCCCTTTTCATCATAAGTTATCTTGTATACTTTTGTCACAACATTGAGAAGCTGGTTGGGATTACAAGGTCATTGGGTGATTACAGCATTAGTTCACTGAGTGCATAGTTGTCTCATTCATTCAAATATTTACCACGAGACTCTGTGAAAGAAAGTGTTAAGACCAACCAATCAGATCTTACCCAGAAACAGACAGCTGTCACTTTAGCAGGAGCAGACAGATGATGAAGTATATGAAGTGCTAATTTGGTAAGAGATGCTACTAGGACAAGCACAATGCAGTGACAGGGAGGAATGACAGGCAGTGGCACACGACTTGAATCCCAGCACTCGAGAAGTAGAGGTAGCAAGACCTCTGTAAACTCAAGGTCAGTGGAGTCTATATAGCAAGGTCCAGGGCAGTTAGATCTATGTAGTGAGAGCCTCTCTTGAGAGAGATAGAGAGACAGGGAGAGACAGAGAAAGACAGAGATGGAAAGAGATAGAGAAACATAGAGTCATACATACACACAGAGAAAGAAAGAGAGAGTGACACAGAGAGAGTGACAGACAGACATACACACAGACAAACAGACACATACACACAGAGAGAGGGGCAGACAAGGAAGGAGAAATTTACATCTAAAGTTCTTGATTACATCTAATACAAGCTATTTTTGATGAATGCAGCTTTACCTTCAACTCCATTGGTTTGCTTGAATTGCTTAGAACTATCATTCAAACCAGAGAGGCTTAGCAGAAACAACTCTAAGGCCCAGACTAGAGCCACCATTTTCCTGTAATGTCCATATACTGTAGATCCCTCTGTAGCCTACCAATCTCTTTCTTCCCTCAACAACAGTGATTCTAAAATTTGACTGTCTGTCCCACTGTCTCTACTTGTCATCACAGCTTGTACATCAGTGTTCTTATTGATAATGTTAGCAGTTCCAATGATGCATAGAAAAGAGCCATGAGCCAAGTCCTTATTAATTAATGCTCAGCCCAGTGCCTATAGGTGATGATGAAGGGTGGTTACATCGGCAGATTTAAAATCACTGGTAACCACAGAGCTAGAAATTATACAGGGAAGTCCCAGGCAGGCTAGCCAAGGGTGGAGTGGTCAGATTTGGTGTGCAAATCAAACTAACCGTTCCCATCTGCTAATTTGAGTTTCTTGCCCTGGTGGCTTTGGCTGGCATCACAGATTAGGAAGAAATAAGATAACAAAACCGAAAAGAAAAAAAAATTTTGGATTATTTTTTAGAGATATAATATTTACACATGTACATACACGCATATAAATAACATGCCCCAAATATAATGATAGATAGATAGATAGATAGATAGATAGATAGATAGATAGATAGGTAGGTAGGTAGATAGATAGATAGATAGATAGATAGATAGATAGATAGATAGATAGATAGATAGATAGATGAATTATCTTGAGTTCCTAGAATTCCTGGGAGATCTGAAAAAGTTAGGTGCTTAGGTCCTGCCTCTAGAAGTTACATGACTTTAGATGACCTCAGGTATGAATATGGTTTTAAAATCTCTAGGTAATTGCAATGATTAAAAAGATAGATGATCATTAGAGCAATGCTTGACCAAATACCAGAATTACCAAGAGGGATTTACATTTTTTCACTGACTGGCTTCCATTGTTTTGCCTCTGACTTTGCCCCATTGAAATGACGTTCTCCCCAAACTTATTCAAAGCTCTAGACTATATACTCTTTGATTTGTATACATTGGTTTTCTTGTCTCAAACATTAATAGGCATAAGAACCAGTTGTGGATCTTGTTGAAAATGCAGGTTCTAGGTGTATGCCAGAGGCTGGGGACGGGAGATGGAGACTTACCTAACAGGTACCAATTTTCCATTTCTGTATGGTAAAAGTAGTCTTGGAAATGAGCTGCACAGTAATGTGAATGCACTTGAACCTATTTATCTGTCTACTAAAAATGGTATCATGGTAAATTCTACATTGTATATATTTTATTATCATCATTTAAACTAAGGATTCAATGGGTACAGACACAGTCCAGGATTCTACATTTCTTATAAATTGCCAAGTGTGCTAATACCATCATCCAGAGACTACATTGGAAAGCAAGATGTCCTAGAAGCTTGCTTTAAGAACATTCTCCAGCACCCTCTACAAAATCCTGATCTAGCCGAGTGAGGCTTGGCGCAGATGTGGTGGGTACTCTAAATTCCCTGAGTCTAAGTTTTCTGTGAACTTTAATTCCAAAGGTGAGGTGGGTAGATGGATCATTTACAGAGGTGTCCTACTGCTTCTGACCTTTCACTTCTTGCCCAGAGTTCAAAGTTTTTGTATGCTTTGCAGCTCTGCAGATCAGGCCAACATTTCCCAGGTCAGCTCACTAGGAATAGAAAAGATCCTCTATTGAAAGAGAGAGTAGACTCCAGAATCTCATTGAGGCAGGGTTCATTTTGGCAGGCTGTGGGTTCATGGTTATCTTGGATTAGTTTGTGGTACTATAGACCTCAGTATCAGGATTCCGCAGCTGACACATCTAGACTTATACTTCCCAAGCTCCCTGTGTTTGACCAAACCTTCCCTCACCACAGTCTGGTTAGAGCAGTAGCCAGCAAATCCACACTTATGCATGCCAGGTCTCTGGAGTCCCAAAGGCACATTAGACTTTAGCTCTCACATCTTGAGGATTATTCTCTCCCTTTTATGGGTGAAAAATAAAGCACAACAGAAGCTTAGCTGAATTGGAGAACACCATGAAAGACAGATCAGAGCCAACAGATAAAAGAGCCAGCATTTGAAACTTGCTTTGTCTCACAAGGCTGTCCAGGATCTCCTCACTAAGGAGACTATGTTCCAATGGGTAAGAAACCAGGGCCAACAGTGGACTGATGTCCAAGAGCCCAGATTAGCATTTCAACTGTGTCAGTGATTCCTGGAAAGACTCCTTCATTCAAAGCACGATTCCTCAGCATCCACTGTTCCAGACAAGTCATTCTGCAGAAGGATTCACACTTAGAATAACTTGTGCTAATGAGCAAATCAATTCTAGACTTCCTAGGAAGCAATAGAATGTGTTTAAGAATACTGTGTAAGTTTAAATGAGTGCATGGTTACTAGAAGTATAGGAGAAGACCAGTGAAAAGGCTTGAGAAAAAAAGTATAAGAAAGTCATAGAGTCAAGGAGTGGGGTTATTGATGGACTTCATTTTTAGAATCATTTAGATCCTTGGAAAGAAAAGGGATCTTAGATTATTTGGTCTCCTTTTGCTTTGTTTCTAGATCAGTAGTTCTCAACCTTGGGTCTCAACACACAAAAGACCTTCAGAAAACAGGTATTTGTATTACAATTCACAACAACAACAACAAAATTACAGTTGTAAAGTAGCAACAAAATAATTTTATGGTTAGGGTCATCACAACATGAGAAACGGTATTAAAGGGTTGCAGCATTGGGTAGCTTGAGAACCACTGTTCTATATGAATTTCTGTCAAACCAATCTAAATACAAACATGGATGAATGTAACCCAACTACTTTATACATTCTTTTATCATTTGTCTTTCTCATTTACTTGTATTAGAGAGTAATTGGTAATATGATTATTAACACACATACATATATTCAATGTGTATCAAAATACTTATTTACTAAATTCTGGCTGAACACTTAAACTATAAAAACCAATATAAAAGGTTGGACCTTAAAGCACATAGCTCTTATGGGTTTATAACTGTCTGGGTGCTATAGTGGCCCTGGAGGAGCTGTTTTAGCTAAGACCTCAAAGGTGGTCATTTGAAAGTATTTACTAGACTAGGAAGCAGGAACAAGAATCTTCTGGGTACAGGCCAGGCAAAGGCACTCAGAATCCCACATCAAGTGGTTTTCTATAAATCAGTGTGCAAGGAAGAGCAGGGTGAACAGAGAATGGCATTAGGGTTCAAAGGAGATGATCATGGATCAGAGATGAACAGATGGTGTGATCAGGGGCCACATAGCAAGCCAAGCATCAGTTCAGAACAGGAGCTCTGAGGCCTGCAGGGAAAGGAGGCAGTGACTGGTCAGGATAATCCAGAGACTCTGGGTTTGGTGACAGTTCATCATTCATTGTCTTTGTGGATGTCAATTACCTTGTCTTTATTGATGATTTCTAGTCTGGGGTCTTAGAATCAGCATCCATGCCAGAGCAATAGAGAAGAATTATAAAGAAACCCCAGAATCGGATCTCAGGAATAGTAACTAAGTTTAAATATCATAATTTATTTATATAGTTAAATTTTGCAGTGCTAGAGATGGAATACCAGGCCTTTTCTTTGTTAGGTAAGACCTCTATCACCGAGTTACCATCTTGTGCTATAGTTTACTTACTTTTAAAAAGTATTAGTGAATTCACTAATTCACTCTGAAGTGAATGAAACTTGGATATATTTAGTGTGTGCATGGGCATGGCTGTGGTGCCAGGGCATTGCTTATTTGCTGTCTGGTTCATTGGCTCTTTTTGAAATAATATGGCCATTTCTGAAAGTGCTTGATAATGACAGGCAGGGGTTAATTCAACACTCAGACTCTGCTGTATCCTCATCTCTTTCTTAGCACTAACTCATCATGATGCCCTCTCTGTTTCCTCGCAGAGCTGCCAAGAGTGCTGTCTCAGCATTCAGAGGCTCTTCAGGCTTCCTGGCAGTCTCCCTGGACCACGAGGTCACAGTGCCCTGATTCCTGTTTACCCACACTAAAGGGAACACCAAGAAATCCTCAAACAGTTTTTTTAACTGTTGATGTGTAAAGAGTGGAGAGCTCTCGTCGTCCACCCAAAGGTCACCAACCACTTGCTGGTATTATACACACTGAGGTGTTATGATAGCATAACGTAATAACAGGACTTGGAAGCTCTGCCCTGAGATTCTCTTTGCTCTGAGAAGGTTACCTATGCCATATGTAAATTTTCTCAGTCATTTGCCCTCAGGTGATTTACCTGGAAGAGAAGAACCTTTGTTCCCTATGGAGTCAATATTTGATCTAGAAAAGACTTTGGACTCCACTTTGTAGGATATAAAACTAAGGCCAAAGTGAGTTAAGCAAATTGGATTTGGTCTGGTCATGCATCTGGTTTGTAGCAATGTTGAACTGGTTAGTCAAATTTTAATCTGTGGCCAGGGCTTTTCTATTTATGCTTCCTGTCCTGAAAATTATCTTAATTTTGTCTTACATATATGCTGTCTTGCTTACACTATTACAATTAAAATTAGCTTCTTAATTAATCTGGATTGTGGTATATCATAATTAACTGGTTGTTTGGACATGTCAAAAAGGCATTCATCATTTAAACAAGAATGTCTCAACTCTATTTATTTGCACTTCCAGGGGTTCATCCTAAGGAAGCATTTCAAAAGGAAAAAAATGCTAGTCATACAGAGATGTTTATAAATAGCTATACTAAGCAGAAAACAAAAATGAAGAATAATTTGGCAATGATTAAGCTGGTCTCAATTTAATTAGAGTAGTGTATAGTCACTACAAAACATACATAAGGAGGAATTCAAGAAGCAAGCAAGTAAATGGTATGCTTCATAATTATATACTATAGAGTCTTGAAATTGTTTTTATATTACATTATATACCTTGTTTTCACAATAGCCCTGTGCAATTAAAGCACCAGTCTCCACTTACTGTGTCTCATATCACTCATGAAATATTCATCACCTTGACCACAATGACTTAAAACCATAGGCAGAATAATCAAGATTAGAAATGCTGTAAGTTGCAAATATTTTCCCCATTAAAATAAGTGCTGGCTGTATGCACACACATGTACATGTGCTTTTTGTAGAACTCCTGCAAGCCCTGATTACTTTTGAGATTAGTTATCTTAACCATAGAAGCTATATCCTTCAACTTCTTATTAATTATCATAATCTTGGGCTTCTCTATCACATGGGTTCACTTTGCTTTGTGCAACCTCAGAGGAGTCATATTAGGGCTTACATTTCTCTGTAGAAAAGACTACTAGAGGTGGCCAAACTAGCAATTTTGACATCTGGTCTACCTACCATGTTATCAGTTCCAGTAATGTCTTGATCCCAAAGAATCTCATCCTCATTCTGTCTTGGGTGTCATTCATTTGTATAGGTACTAAAAAGTTCCTTTATGAAAAATAAAGGCCATGAGTCTATGGTGGAAAGTTTGAGAAAGATTTTAGGATAGCCCCCTCCCTGTATTAGTCTGAGTGACCTGATAGGTAAGTAGATATAATAAGACTTTGAACTTGTATTCATTATAATGTGACAAATCAGTTTTTCCCAATATTTTGTTGTTTCCTTTTGATCTATTTGAACCTCAATGTCTTTTACAATAAAAAAGCCTTCTACTGTAGAAATGTTGATTCTAATTTGAATAACTCTAAAGTTGGAACTGTTAGAGCATAAAACAAATCATGTGTCTCCTTGTCAACATGGGTATTCATGTTAATGAATGTCCTTCCTCCTCTCATGTAGCCCAAACAGCTTCTGCTCAGAGCTGATCTTTAGAGGATTGCCTCCTGGCTGCACATATAAACAGGGGCTGACAGCTGGAAACAGTATTCATATATGACTGGATACCCAAAGACACAGTGTGTGTGTGTGTGTGTGTGTATGTGTGTGTGTGTGTGTCTGTCTGTCTGTCTGTTTTTGTCTAAGTCAGCCAAATGTGATGATGCACACTTATAATCTCAGCATTTAGAAAGCTAGGTAGAAGGATCTTGAGTTTGAGACCAGGCTACAAAACAAGGTCCTGTCTCACAAAATAAAAAAAAAAATATCCCCCCCCACACACAACCAGACTATCCCAGCTCTTCCAGATGGAGAAAACTTTCAATAGTTTAACCCTGTTCTAATCGGCTCTCTCTGCTCTAGCTCTTTATTTCCCCAGAGCAAACTTCAGTGTGAAAAAGCTTTGGGTACCCATGACCTCCTTTTCTCTCTTTGAAGGATTCTGGCATTGGTCCTACCAAACTGCCCATGCCACTACATGGGAACTGGCCTTCCAGCAGCTCCTTTTGAGACTTCAGTGGAAACAGGCCAGGGCTCAGAATACCATTGTTCAGCTTTCTTTGCTCTCTTGTCTCAATGGGGAGTTGTTCCTGTAGCCTCTCACTGCTGGCTTTTTCATGCACTCATTCTGGAGAAAGCCTTAATAAAAGAATTGCCCACAAATATTCCCACATTCTATCCTCAAGTGGACCAACTCACTCTTCACCTCCTCAGATTTCCTCAGAGATCAAACTCTAGCTGGCCCTAAGGAAAACTTGCTTGACAATCTGCCTTTCCTTGGCTTTTCTATTTTCTTTCACTTTCTTATTTTCTCACCATGTTTTATTGGAATTGTCTCCAGAGTAAACAGTTTATATTCAAATCACCATTTAAAGATGGGATTTTAAAGGGCTCTAAAATAAAACACCAAATTCTTCTCCTAAAAGTTAGTTCTTCTGGAGGTTAGTGAAGCAGGACCATTGGCTGAACACAACCAGAAGACAAGGAAGTTGGTTGATGAAGCTGCATAGTAAACCTGGGACTTGACCTGCAGAAAGAAGCTCCAATGAACAGAAAGTGTGGAAGTAGACATCTGGTCTACCACACTGCTAAGATAAAATGCTCAAAAGCTTTGCAGCATGCCCTAGAAGATATTTTGAACCTCCATGGATTTCTTGATTTTTTTTTTATAATTTATAAACTTAATTTCAAACCAGAAAAAGTTAAACATCTATGTGCATATATTAAAAAGAAGAAATTGTGCTTTTAAATATGTTTCTATTTTTATTGGAATTTTTTTCAGGAAGTATATTCTGATCACAATTTTCCCCTCTTCAAACTCTTACCAGAACCTCCCTACCTCTCTGCCTGTATAACTTCATCTCATTTTGCTTTCTTTAAGAAACAAACAGAAACAAAAACAAGAAGAAAAAAAAAATCAAGAAACACCCCCGATATAGCCAAACACAAAAATGGAAGGAAAAAAGGTATAGGCAAAAAGTTAAAAAAAA
Organism: Micromys minutus; assembly: GCF_963924665.1. Taxonomy (NCBI): domain Eukaryota; kingdom Metazoa; phylum Chordata; class Mammalia; order Rodentia; family Muridae; genus Micromys; species Micromys minutus. The sequence goes on along the minus strand of NC_137983.1, from coordinate 34,315,004 downwards.
AAAAAAAAAAAAAAAAAAAAAAACAACAACAACAACAGAAAACCCAGACTAAGCAAAATGAGACAAAAGGTCTACAGAAATATTGTTGAATTGGTTTAGTGTTGAATGGGCCTGAGGGCTATCCTGAAGTATGGTTAATATGCCCAATGAGACTCCATTTCAAAAACCTGCCTTTTCTCTTGTAAGTGGGGTGTCAATTGAGATTGTTCCTTGACTCAGGGTAGGAGTCGGTCACATCCACTTCTCCCTCCCAGTTCTGGACCATGACTGTCTTGTCCCTCTGCTGGCTCTGTGCATGCTACTACAGTCTCTGTGAGTTCGTTTTGGTCCTGTTGTGTCTGGAAGACACTATTTCTTTGAAGTCATCCATCACCTCTGGCTCTTACAATCTTTCCAGTTCCTCTTAGGCTCACCAAGGAGAGGGGTCTCATGAATACATCCATTTAGGACTGAATGTCCCAAAATATCACTCTACACATTGTCCTGCTGCAGATCTTCCTATTTATTAACATTAACTACAAGAAGAAGCTTCTCTGATGATATCTGAGTGAGATACTACTCTGAGTCTTAACCCTGTGTTGCTGCTTGGAATCCTTAGTAGAAAGTGTTTCTTGCTTTGGGCAACAGAAAGGAATGGAGATGGGCTAGGAAGGAGGGAAGGACGATAGGGTTGGTGAGAAAGAGCTAAGCTGAGTCCATACAAACAGGCAGAGTCCCCAGGGAATGGAGCAGAATCATGCTTTTTAATTAAACAAATCTTTCTGAAAATGACTTATGCAAAATTTGTGGCACAATAACCTAAAATTCCAATTTAATTTTTAATTTTTTTGTTTGTACACGTTTTATTTTGAATCAGGGTGTCCCAAAGCTCATCTGGCCTTGGAGTTGCTGTGTAACCAGGGAGAACCTGGAACTTCTTCCATTCCTTCCATTTCTGCCTCCTGAAATGGACATAACAGATGTGTCTGTACCACCATGCCTGGTTGTATGAAGTGTTGATATTTGAACATGGTTGTATATGCTAGGCAAGCACCCTACTTACTGAGCTATAATCCCAGGCCTCTGGTCAATCATTTATTTATCCATTCCTCTATCTACCTGTTTAATTATTTACTTATTTATGTGTATGGGTGTTTTGTGTGTACATATGTCTGTGTGCCATAGGCATGCCCAAGGAGACCAGAAAAGGGAATTGACTACCCTGGGATTGGAGTGCTTGAGCACCACTATGTGAGTACTGAGAATTGAACCATGGTCTTTTGGAAGAGTAGTCAGTGCTTTTAACCACTGGAGCAATGTCTCCAGCCCATAGTCAATATCTTTAGCCAATAACCCTCTATAAAAATGGCAATACAGTTTACCACACACACAGAAAAACATGAACATTTAGTTTTATAATCAAGATCAATTATAAAACCATGACTTGTTTATGAAAGTTCTGCTAAGATGTTATCAGAATCTCAGCAAGAATGAGGCGGTGATTCTGCTTCTCAAACACTGTAGTCCATCCAGCAACAGGAATACATAGTATGAAAGCCACAGTAGGTCTTTCTTTCCCTGTAATGTTATGATCTTTTAAAGACACATTCCAGAATACTGTAGAATAAGGAGGATTTTGGTGTGATCCAAATAAGTAAATTGAATTTCCTTTATTGTAGTAATGATGCATGGCATAAAATTTACACTTTAACCACACACTGTTGATTGGCACTGCCTGTTCACTTTGGTGTGCAGCTTCACTGTCAATCACTGGAAGTTCTCAAATCAAAACTGCACACCCATTACACATTTCCCCCGTATCCCCTCCCTTTAACACCTAGCAATCACAGTTATACACACCATAGTATCTTCAAGGTTCTTTTATAAAAGCATGTGTTAAATTTCCTTCCCTTTTAATAGTCTATCATACATGTTTGTTATGTTTATATTCATTTATACATATATATGTACACATTATGTGTGTATGTCACATTTTCTCATCCAGTTATCTGTTCATAGACAATTGGGCTATTTCCAGCATTAGGTATTATTCATAATTCTACTATGGAATTTGGTATAGAGAGTATCAATGTGAATTTCCTGAACTTGACTTTTTGTGGAAATTCCATTCCCAACACATCCAATCTGAGCAATAGGACTTTAACCTGACCAAGAGGCTCCAATTCAAAACTGCTTCAAAGAAACCATACAGATAAAATATTTGTTATGTTTTTCAACTATGGCTATAAAATGAGTATAGATAGGGAAAAGGGCTTAATAAAAGAAAGGTCTGTTTTAATGGCAGGCTACAAATATTACACATTTCAGCCACTGCAAATTATGATTTTATCCTTTTACAGATATTTGCTTTAGTTTCCTAGAAGTAACCAAAAAAATTGGGGACTTGGGAATTGTCAAGAGCTCTTCTTGAGTAATTTTTAAGTAGAAATTATTTGATTTAATACCTACTTCAACTTTTCTGACTCATTTTGTGATTTTAAGCAAACTCCTACTTTTTTTTTAACTTAAAAGCAGTTAAAAAAATCTACCTGTGAGTGACATAGTTGTTATGTTCCAGCATCTGGGAACTCTGAAAGGTATTTGCTTTGGCTCTATTTACTGTCAGGTTTCTCCCTCATAACCTGAGTGGTTTTATATCAACACAGCTCATTCACCTTGTCAGAGGCTGAGATGAGAGTCAGTCAATTGAGTGTCAGCCCATATAGCTCCAAAGGTAGTTCTGATTTAAAAACCATACACGTGGGACAATGGTTAGCAGACTGAGTGTGCAGCTCAGTCAAGCTTCTGAACTTCAGCTTTGATCTGAAACTGTTGCTAGGTAACCATTTGAACTGGACACCTAGCAACTATTAGCTGCTATCCTCCATTTTCACTCATCCTATAAACAGCAATCTGCATTCCCCAATCCAGAACAATATCAAAATCCTCAGGGATAGGGACAGAGAAGAGAAGAAATGAGGGAGGTATGCGTGTGCATGTACATGTATGTGTGTGTGTAAGAGAGAGACAGAGACACATATATTCAGATACACACACACACACACACACACACACACACACACTCGGAAAAACAGAGGGGGAAGGGGAGGGAGAAAGAGAAACCCAAGAATCTATTTTTAAAGTGAGAACGCCCATTTATGGATGATTCTTAATATTCTCATCATTTTAGACCCCAAACATACACCTCCCTAAACAAACCAACTATTAGGCTTTACATTAAAATATTTTTTTTTGTCTACAATTACTTGTTTTGTGTGGGTGAAGGTGTGGTGTGTATGTGGATCACCTCTCAGTGCATGTGTGCAGCTCAGAGGACAACTTGTGAGAGCTGTTTCTCTCCTTCCCTATGGAGGTTCCAGGGATGGATTAGTCAGTGATGGAGTAGTCTCCTCTTCTCAGTGAGCATCTCACTGGCCTGCTGCTTTGAATTTTTACAGCTTATACTTCCTGGCATTTCTTTCCAAGTTCAGTAAGTATATAATTTTGAAATAAGTGAAACAAAACCTAAATTTATACCATTGTTCTACTTTACTCCTAAACCACCTGTGAGGAAGGTATGGAAGCTTGTGCCTGTCATCCCAGAACTCAGGAGGCTGAGATAGGAGGGTCACATGACCAACGCCCAGCCTGGGCTACAGAGTAAGACTGTGTGTCAAGTACATAAATCCAAGCTATGGTGAGAGACTGCGTTCAGTACTCTGTTTGGTTCCACTAGAGGTGATCTTCAGTGAGATCCTACTTAATATCCATCCTTGTTACTGTCACTGTTGCTGTGATAGCATCATGACCAAAGCAAACTGGGGAAGAAAGGGTTTGTTTGGCTTACACTTCCATATCCCAGTCTGTCACTGAAGGAAATCAGAACAGGAACTCACACAGAAAAGGCAGGAGCTGATGCAGAGGCCATGGAGGGGTGCTGCTTACTAGCTTGCTTCTCATGGCTTCCCCAACTTGCATTTATATAAAACCCAGGATCACCAGCCCAGGGATGGCACCACCCATAATGGTTTGGGACCTCCCCCATCAATCATTAATTAAGAAAATGTTCTACAAGACTGTGCTCAGCCCAATCATATGAAAGAAGTTTTCAACTGAGATTCCCTCCTCTCTAATGAGACTCTGGCTGACATAAGACTAGCTCATACAAAGCCTCCACTTAGGTGCTTAGGAATCCTTAGAACATTTCACATGTATTCTCATGTTTTGAGGGGTACAAGGAGGATAAAAGGAAGGAAAAGATATAAATGAAATCTGTATTAAGTTCATCTAGATGGGGTAGAAATCCAACGTTAGTGTGAATTAAACAACTTAGGAGGTTCCTTTTGGTTCCGTTGAAATGGTGGCTCCTCATTGAGAGAAGAAAGGGGGCTTCTCTTCTTTCTTGTTGTTCCAACATGGTTCTACCCCAGTTCTACAGTCTATGAATGGTTTCTTTTGTCTTTAGCCTAACCGACTTCACTCTTCTTTAGGTTCCAAGGCTGACACCTTCTCCTAACGCCCCGTTAGCCAGGTTGTTGTCTCAGTTCTACATCCCATTCTCAGAGTGTTCCATCTTTTTACTGACAGAAATTTGCGTGTACTAGTTTCACTCTCTCTGTGCTATAAGTTTAATAGTTTTATCTTACATGATTTCTAATATCAATAGAATTTTTCATTTAAATACTAGTTCAATAAATTATACTTGATAGTCTAATACCAGTTTATAATGCAACAAATATTTTCCCTGGGTTTCCAAAGTTGTTAAATGACAGAAACAGGCTTAGATTCTTGTGGGTGAGTTTCCAAAACCTCTTTGCCATGGTGCTTGCTGTCTAGAACCTTAAATTTTCAAGGGTCAGGGAAAATAGTTCAAGTCTTGGATTTTATTCCCAGCATCAAAAAGTAAATAAAAGAAAATAATAAACTCTTATAGCATACATAAATAAAATCTTTGTATTTTCCTGTGTAGAATTATGTGTTCCATGTTCTTTCCAGATATCTGGTCAACTTTTCTCAAATGTGCATTGATTTGATTTTAAAGAATTGCCATTGAGTAGGAGTACTGATTGACATTTGATTTAATAAAGAGATTTTTTAAAAAAAAGACACTTGATTTAATAAAGAAAGGCATAGACTAGTGGAGTTGTGGACCTCACAAAGGGTGGGGTGGGCCACTTTCTCTCCCACACTTTTTTCTTCCTCTTACATATTAAGTCTTAAGTCAGTCAGTGTCTATGTGCTGACCATCCCTGCTGTGCCCTCTGGCCCGTGCAACTCATGATGAACTCATTAAAGTTTCTCCTCTTGGCCCTGTGAAGGGCGGGTAATGGCTGAGTCATCAGAGCGGGTAGGGAAGGAAGTGAGTATTGTAGCAAAGACTGCATTTCAGGGAAGAAAAAGTCCCGAGACAAAATGTTCCTAGAAACTGAGCTAAAATTCTAAACAAATAGACTGCATTTTTCTCTGCCAAGGCGTGCCCCTGCAGCGCATGCTGTGCAGAGAACACTGACTTTTCTTCTTCATCTCTTAATGAATGGGTGACAGAGTTATCCAGTGATCCCTGGCGTATGGCCATACTGAGTAAAGTCTTTGAGAAACTGCAGTTAATGACCACAGTTGATCAAGCTGCCTTCCATCCACCAACACTGAATTTCATTGCTATTCTGGGTTCTAGAATTGCCCAGCTAAATACATGGGTAGTTGAGAGTGGGAACAAGGTGTGCCCCTGGGAACCAGAGAAAGAACCTAGACTGGTGGAGGTCATGATAGCAAGTCTCAACTCTATGACTGTATGTTACTATGAAAGGATACATGTAGAAATATTAGTCCAGATGTGTACTACTTTGTGTATGTAAATTTCCTTTCATTTCTCTCTGAGGCAAGGACACTATTTGACCTCCAGGACTTCTCTCCAGGAAAAGATCAAGGATCCTTGGACAAAAAAAAAAAAAAAAAAGGATTCTAGGACTGGGGCTGCTAACATATAAGAATGGAGCACACGTAGAAGAGACTAAGGAAGTGCTCTCCTTTTTTTCCAAGGAAATTTGTCAAAAGGCCAAAACAGTTGAAAGATTGTGAAGCTGAAATAAGTACTGGATTATGATTCAATGTAATTTTTTTAAAGTTTGAGTCCTTAGTTATAAGTAAATGACAAAATAAATAGAAATTTTATATAGTTTTTATAAATACCTTGCCTCAAGGAGGTATGCCCAGCTCCTTACAACTTAAGTGTGGGCTACGGAGTGGCTTCCTGTCCAAGAATTAAAACAGAAGATTGACAAACACTCCGTCAGCCAAGTGACCAGAGGTCACTGAGCAGTGTCAGCTCATGTGGATGCTAGGTTACCTTTCTGAGATGGGAAAGCAATGGCATCTTGCCTCTGGGCCTTCCTTAGAGAAATACCAACTATCTAATGAGAAAAACACCAGACAAGGACCACTGAGGGACAACCTTAGAAACTCCTTAAGTCCCTCAAAAAGAAATGTCACCGAAATCTACAAGGTGGCAGGCAATGCTTGTATCCCAGCACTTGATGGCTGCGTCTGAAGGATCAGAGGCAGCCTGGACTACAGAGAGATAGTCTTTAAAGAAGGACCAAAAAAATAAAAAAAATAAAAAAAGGAAAGACTACATCTGTCAGGAGAGATGTGGAAGCATGTGGAAGAATCCTCTATCACAGTTGACAGGATCCTCAGGGGATGCGATGACCATGTGTTTAGGGGTATATTAGTCACTTTATATATTGCTGAGGTGAAACAACTTTAGGAAGTAAGGATTGTTTTGGTTCAGTTTGAGACAGATTGGGGCACCATGGAGCGTTGGGGGTTAATGGCAGCAGGAGCACCAGGCAGCTGGTCACATTGCATAGGCAGTGAGGAAGCAGGGGGGATTTGATCTGGTGCTCAACTCACCTTAGTTTGGGTCCTCTCACCCATATTAACTCAGTGGAGAAACTCCCTCACAGATATACCATCAAATTGGCAATCAAAATGAACCCTTCTAGAGGGGATCCCAGAGCAGAAAAAAAAAAAAGAAAGAAAAAAAAAAAAGGCAAAAGCCAGAGACATAAACATGAAAACCTGCACTGTGAACCACACTGCGTGGTTACTGATGCACCATCACACCATTGCCTTTAATGTCATGGAGGTTCCACTGGATACAGGATATATGGAGACCTTCATACTGTCTGTGCGTTTTCTGTAAAAGTAGACATAACTCTAAGTAAACATTACTTGCAAATTATTATTATCATTAGCGTTATTGTGTGTGCGCGCGTGCATGCATGCGTGTGCAGGGAGGTTATAGGACCATTTTTAAGAGTTCTTTCACTCTTTCCCTCCAATGTGGCAGAGCTAGGGCTTGAACTCATGAGCAGGTCATAAAGCATTCTTACCTGTTTCGGTAAATAGTAAAAGGGAGGACTTACGGTTTTATTAGCCCTCTCACTCCATAGATGCCTCTCTAGTGTGGAGCCGAATGCACAGACTCTCACTCGGCCTGTAAGCTACACTCTCCACGATATTCCTTCCCTAGGCAGTTCACTCTGCCCACCCTGTTACTTCTGTCCCGGGTGGATATGACTGACCCTGGTGTTTGTTTTTTCTTCCACTGCCTGGCATAAATATGACTCTAAAGCCTGACTGGTTTTTTATGTAGGTTTATATACTAAATTCTCAGTCCACAAACCCTGTACACAATAAGATTATATCCAATGGACAAGGATACAAACTGTCCTAAAAGAGATAAAAAGATCTATAGAAACCCTTAAAAATATTCATATCTACCTAATGCCAGTTAAGTCCACCTGGATCCAGACCACCCTTCTTGAGCTCCATCTTTCTTTTCTCCTTTCTCTCTGCTCCCTCTTCTGTTTTCCTACCTTTTCTCCACCTACCTCTCCACCGTCCAATCATGTATCGCCTTAACATCAATCCACACTTACCCACAAGCCACTTCACTCCCCCTCCTCAAACCTTAGACTTAGAAGCTAGAAACACGAAGCCTATCTGGCACATTGCAAATATTCCCTCTGTGAGTGATGGCCTGACGTTTTGTTGCAGGGAACAAAGGGCTTCCCTGCTTCGGGTGTCTCCATAATTGTGTAGTATTTTGGAAACATTTTCAAATTCTCCTGTGGTACGAGTTTCACTCTTCCAAGAGAATATATAATGCATCTGTAGAAATAAAGCAAACAACTTTATAAATGGTCTCAACTGTGCAGCAAATACAAATAAGGATGCCAAAGAGCAGGGAGGAACAGAAACACAAACTCACAGGAGACTCGTTTTCCAGAAGATAACTATGGTGCTGCCTGGCTGGCTGATTAGTCATGAGCCTGCTCTAATGGTGATTACAAAAGCCAAATTGTTTTTATGGGCAACACCCAATGAGCCAGACTAAACAGGAGGAACTGAGGGAGTGCTTAACTAGGGGTGTTGAATGATGACACCAGTCTGGTTGCTTCTAAGAACCTATACCAAGTATAAGCCTGAAGTCAGCAGCCAAGCAGGAGGAAGTGACTCCCCCAAATGGCCTAAGCAATCTAATTAATAGCAAGGAAGAAGAAAGATCTATAGCCAATATAGGAGAGTGGGAACCAGAAAGTCCAAGAAGATAAAGGTTGAATCATGGGGTGTGGCAGTTTCTAGTCTTAACTCTTACATAAGTGGCTTCATTGGCTTTTTCTTTCTTTAAAAAATTTAGATACTATTGTGTTTGTGTGTGTGTGTCTTTTGTGTATGTGTGTGTGTGTGTGTGTGTGTGTGTACGTGTACATGTTTAGAAGTCATATACCAACTTGTGGGCATGAGTTTTCTTCTACCAATGGGGTTTTTGGGCATTGAGCTGAGGATGTTGTTAAGGGCAAGTGTCTTTACCCGATAAGCCATCTTATCTACCCACTGTGCTTTTTCTTACTGACTTCTAAAAAAGTCTTCATTTCTACCTAGTTTTCCATGTTGTCTGGGTTATAGATCACAATTAAGCAAGTAAACCAAATGACAATCAGGTGGGGGAAGTTAATAGGAAATCAGGCTATTTATGGTGGCATCCTTTGTACAGAATCTGGCTCTGTTAAATGACTAACAGTGAGTTGTAGGGCTCTGTGGCTCTGTGGCTCATGAGGATCAGAACAGGGAGCACTCTCAGACATGAAAGATCACGTTATTTGTCAATGAGTGATTGATTGGCAATGAAACCATGTCTATGAAATAAATGTAGACATCTTTGCATGTGTTTTGTTCGGAGTTATTTTGGTGTAATTGATGTCACGCAGATAAGCACCTCTATTCCTTTGCCACTGCCATATCAGAGTTTTGGGTAATAACAAATGCATTTCACAATTTTTATAACTTGTCACATTTTAAGGGCATGTCATTCACCTTATTCTGGGTTTTGTCTGTCACCATGGCATGTCTGTCTATGCCTTGCTTAGCCTAATTTAGCTTGTATCTTAACCTCTAGAAAAGAAATTCTTCTAAGAAATAGCCTGGGGTGAAGTATGACAGGAAGTAGTACTAGTGATGCCACTGGAATGGTTTAAAATATTTAGAATTACAGAGAAATCCTGTAATCATTCTACCTGGATCCTCTGCTTTTGCTTTTCCTCGACTTCATCTTGGGTATTGGGTTGAGATATTCAAGAACTATGTCACTTTTATGGTGTCCTTCTTCTTGGTAGCATTTTACAAAGCTTCACACATCTCAAATCAAATACACGAGCATTTCTGGGGATGCCCCTGGGATTCACTTGGTAAAGTAACCACAGGACTGCAGGCCATAACTGAAGTTTCAAATCACTGTCCCTAAGAACAGAGAGTTCCTGCCAAGTTGTGAAGTCTTGCTGGGGTCACTTCCTTTCCAGCAATGTTAGGAAATCCAAAAATAAAATCAGACTTTAAATACATCTTTTATAGGTAGAGCACAAAGCCTTTCCCTTTTATACAATAGAATATAATCTATTTTTAAATGAAATGAAGGCTCTATATAAAGCTAATGAGCAAACTACTTGAAAACCATACATTTCTGTTGAGGCAGCAACCTTGAGACCCGCTTCATTCAGATGGAGGACTGAGTTCTTGCAGTTTCTGGTGAGTGAGCCACCTGCTGCTTCACCAACCAGCTTTTCTCCTGTGAGGGTATCAAGTTTGGATCTCTATGTAAGTTGTAATGCGCAGAAGAAAGGGCCAACCTACTTAAATACTCCTAGTTTTTCTCTTTACATTTAGTCAGTCCACACATATCACGTTGGTCGACCCTTGTCTTTCTTTACCCAGTTACCCTGAGGGACGGGTGGATATTGTTCCACTCATAAATATTTCATTATGAACTACTGAAAGGTAGAGCCTTTAAAACATCCCCATTGAGTTATTGTTACTACGTGTCTCATGCTTTTTTTCTCTCCTTTTACCTCCCATTCTCCTTCCTTTTCCTTTCCTTCCTCCCCTCCTTTCTCCCTGTCCCCCTTCCTTTCTATACAGCAGGTTGCTTTTGAGACAGGGTCTCATGTACCCTAGGTAGACCAGGACCTGGTTGAGGCTGAGGTCGACCTTGAACTCCCAATCTTCCTGTTCATACCACCTTAGTGGCTGGGATTACAACCTGTGTGTCACTACCCTAACTTAACAGGTTCTAGGGATGGAACCCAAGAGGTTTGGTATGCTATACTGAAACTATATCCGTTGATTTTTTTTTTTTTTTTTAGTTTTTTTTTTTAAGGGTTTTTCAAGACAGGATTTCTGTGTGTAGTCATGGGTGCCCTAGAACAGTCTCTGTGGACCAGGCTAGACTTGAACTCAGAGATCTGCTTGCCTCTGTCTCCAGAGTGCAAGGCTCTTCAGACAAGGTTCTCTAGTGTCCAGGTTGACCTCGACCTTCAGGTCCTCCTACTTCTGCCTTCCAGGTGCTGGGGTCATAAACATGAACCACCAGGTGTATTTCTGACAAAGAGTATAAACCCAGGGATCCCTCCATGCCGAGCAATTTGGTGGAATCTACCAACTGGACTTCATTTCCAGCCCCCTTTTTACCATGTGTAAATATATAACTCCACGGCAGTAGATCCCCCTGTGCCAACATTGCTTGCTACCTCTAGAGGTGGGTACCTCTAGACCTTACCTTTTCATTTTCTCAAACCAAGTCTCTGTGCCCACTAACCATCAACTCCCACTCTACCTTCCTCTCATGGAATATAATGACCACTACTATGCTGTGAGTGTGAACCTGGTACCCCTGGGCAGCTCATATACAAGGAATCATCCCAGTAATTGTTCTTTTATGACTGGCTTACTTCACCTGCCATGGAGTTTTCCAAGGCTAGTCTCTGCTACAGCAGGTTTTGGAATATTCCTTTATTTTATTTTATTTTTGTGAGGTAGGGTCTTATGAAGTAACTCAGACAAGGCTTGTCCTCATTCTCTAACCCTAGCAAGCCCTGAACTTGGAACCCTCTTGGGTCTCCACCTCCAAAGTGCTGGGAATCACAGGTATGTGCCACCACCACATGGATCATAATTTCCTTTATATGTGTTTAGCTCCTTGTTTCCCACCTTGCGTGTGTCTAGACTATTTTTTTATAGTGTTTGCAATTGTCTTGTCTCTGTTTTCATTTGCAGATTCTCTGAATTCTTTTCGGGCAAAGATATGTGGTGCAACACTTTTCAAAACCCAAAAAGCTGTGCAATCCCAGATTCCAACACTGAAATCCAACTTTCTATAGGATGTTGACCAAAGTATTGCTGTTTCCTGTCATTTGTTTGTTTCTTTGTTTTACCCAGAGCTGGGAGAGGAACCCAGGGTTCCACATGGTTTATGCAAACACCACTCTGATGAGCTGCAGCTTCAGCCCATTTAGACTCTTTCTTTTGACCCCTTGGCTGTCTTGACTTCATTTTTTTCTTCACTTTGCGTTGGTCTTGCTAAGTTGCCTAGGCAACCATCCTTGAATCCACTCTGTGTCCCAGCAGGCCTTGAGCACATGCTCCTCCTGCCTCGACCTCCCTAGCAGATTGGTTTGTTAGCCTGTGACGCCAACCTTGGCTCAAGATGAACCACTTAAAATTTATTTTATCTGTATGAATATTCTGCCTTCCTTTCATGCCTAAGTGGCCTTGGAGGCCAGAGAAAGCATTGGATCTCCTGGGGCTGGAATTACAGTTATGTGGGAACTGTTCCCTGGATGCTGAAAAATCAATCCTGGATCTTTTAGAAGAGCAGCCAGTGTCCTTCAATGTGGACCACTTTTAAAATGAGAAAACAACAAACAAACAAACAAACAAACAAACAAAACCAGCTTCCTACCAGGCTGTGTGGTTCCGTGGGTGGAACATCTCTCTTTTTTGAACTTCTCAGCCGAACCTCCAGAAACAGAGAAATGGGCTCTTGCTTGTTGAGACTGGAAAACAGGATGTGGATCGAACACACTGAGTCAGCAAAGACAACATATTTCCTCCCAGGCGCCATTTCTCAATGCTAAAGTAACTCTGTGCTGTGCGCTCCCACTAGTAAGTCCTTCCTGATGTCCTCTCTTGAAAGCATTGGACAGATAGACAGATGTCTGACAGATGGGTGTCAATAGGTATTTTGCATTATTGATGTCAAGCAGGTAGTGGTAGCCTGATCAATCTAAATTCATTATAGTCAAATCACGTACATATTGACAGGCTTGCATCTTGGAAGTATTTTCTTTTTCCTGACTCCCACATCGTCCCAGACTATTCGTTTGTTTGAAACAAAGTCTAGCTATGTATCCTTGGCTGGCCTAGAACTTGCTGTGCAGACTAGGCTGCCCTTTGCCCCCTGAGTGTTAGGATTACAGGCTATACCAACATGCCTTGCTTCCATCTAGTTTAAAAATGATAGACCAAGATAGGTGTTGGAATATTATGGTGACAACACAGACTATAATTGTCTAAGCAGTTTTAAAATGTATTGAGCACAAAACGCAACTATGTTTCATTTCACACCATTGCAAGATTCCTTTCATTGTCATGGAAGAGGTCTGTTTCAGTAGGTTTCTCTATGTTGTGACTGCTGTGTGCCCAGACGTAGAACCCAGCTTTCATAGAAAGCCCTGAGAGTTGCAGAAGGAAGCTTTCCAGTAGGTTTTCCCTTCCTAGCAGTTTTTATTTCACATTGGAGTCCAGCCAGCCATACCAACTCTGAAACCCTTACAGACCCAAAACACGGTATAGCATAAAATTCTCTAATCAAATAAAAGTGCAGCCAAAATACGAAACAAGGCGAGTCACATGATGGCAATGTCAAATGGAAAGTCAAGGCTGAGTAATTCCAATCCATAGTTTCTTGGGTTTGTAAATAGAAAATCCAGTTAAAAGCTTTGGCTCTTTTCTCTTCAGACATGGTCTGTCATTTGGCTCACGGTCTTCTGATGCACATGGTCAGGCTTCAGATGAAGAAGCTGATGTCAGGAGATGTTGGTCAAAGGACACGTCGTACTGGTTAGGCAGGATTGCACAAGAGGTCTGCTGCACTGCACGGGGACTGCACTTACTGACTATATGTTACATTCTTGAAATATGCATTCTTGCCAGAAAAATGACAGCTATGAGGGGGTAATTAGCAAAAATGTAACCCTTCGACCCTGTGTATATACTCCAAGAGATCATGCAGGCCATGATAAGTACATATAATTTCACTGCTAAGCTTGAAAACAATTGTTTTTAAAACAGATATTCATGTCATTTAACTCCTCCTTTTCTAGCGGTTGGGATCGGGAGGTACAGTGGGTAGAGAATGTTCACATGCTACAGAGTAAGGCCAGGTGAGAGCTCACTGCAGTGCAAAGGGATCTTTCATATTGGTTATGAAACTTCTGTGAGTTAGTGGGTTTTTGTTGTTGTTCTGTGTTTAAGTTCTGGGAACCCAATCTCACACATAATACAAGAACTGTCTCTTGAGCTGTGTCCCTAGCCCTAGCTATGAAACTCCTAAGCCGAATCACTTGACTTAAGTGGATTGCTGGGTGAGCCCCCCCTCCATCTTCTGTACCTTTGGTTTTAGATCATGCCTCATATTGTCATCTGTGGGGTCCTCTGTTAGTATGCGTGCACTAACTCTGACAAGGATGGAAGCACTGTGCTCGGTTCAAACAGTAGGTGAGGGCAAGATGGAGTACCCCACAGGCTTCGAGCCCTAAACCCAGGTCACCCCGCCTGCTGTGAGACTTGATTGACCAGTGTGCCTTTGCCTACTTCCCCATGCACATCTCAGCAAAGTGGTGCGGAGGTTCCGGGGCAGCCTGCAGTGGTGAAAACAGGCCTGCTAAAGCAGGCATGTCTAAGCAGACATGGGGCCCAAGAGTCCGACAGGATTAACGTTAAGCAAACCCAGCATTTGGAGAGCTTCATCTGCTTCTATTTTTTCCCTCTCCTCGCTAGAAGCAGGGGTTCTGGAAATGTTTTGTATTGTAATACTAAGCAACTGGATTCCTGACATTGTTGAAATGTATTTAAAAATCCCCAATTTTGTGAGTCCGGGGCAGTTAGCTTGGACAAACTGCACATGTTGGTGAAGGGTTGCTCCGGGGCCAAGGAGGAAGCTGAGATCGTGGTTCCAGGAAGAAAGTGCTTTCCTCGTGAACACATGTGCTCTCCAGCAATCGCAGACTGAAATACGGAATTGTAGCATTCAATGGAACACGTGGTTTTACTTAAACTACGTGTGTTTTGGCTGCATGTATTTCTTTAAAAGTTTTAAACATTTATCTTGTTTTATGTGGGTCAGTGGTTCGCTTGCATGCATGTCTGTAGACCACATTTGTGGAGTACCTGCAGCAAGCCTGAAGTCTGGTAGTTTCAGAAACTGGAGTTACAAATAGTTGGGAGCTGCCATGTGGGTGTTGGGAATTGAACCCGGGTCCCCTGGAAAAGCAGCCGGCGCTCTTAACCACTGAGCCATCACCCCAGACTCACATGCATTTTTTTTTTTTCCAACATGGAAAATGTTAGCCTTTAATTGACCTCTGAAGTGGTTTTAAGCCACCAGAACACAAGCACCTCCAACACCCATTATCTTCTCTTCAGCTCCTCCGCTGATAAATTTGGCCTTCATGATGACAGGTTGCTGAGGGAGCTTTCCCTTCCTAAGAACTCTGTAGTAGCCTGATCAAACAGCATCAGTGATGGGAAAGCTCCAGTCTTGTTTTGTGCTGCATTGACCCGTGTCTGCTAGCTGACCAGCGTCCATAATTTATCCAGGTTGATAGCTGGGGAGAAGCTCTGGTTCCTCTTCAAGTGGTAATGTTTCATACCAACTTTCCCGAAGTCACCTGGATGATACTTGTTGATGTTGATCCTGTGGTGATCCATGCCTCCAGCATCACCGTGGCCTCCTGGGTGCTTTAGGTACTTACCGATGCGACCGTGGCCATGGCTCATGTGGCCCTGGAGTTTCCCGGTCTTCCTCAGTCTGGATGGCATGGGAGTGGCAGAAATGAAAGAGGATGCATGCATTTCTTTTAAGACCAAAATCTATTCTGATTATAGAGTGACTAGTGTGAACACTGGAACATGCCAGAGGAAGAAAATAAAACTGATGGAATTCCAATAAGCAGGAATCAGGTTTGACATTTGACCTGTGGATTCTCGTTCTCTTTTCTATGATATGTAATGGCCCAGGTTCTCATTGTAAATCAAAGTATGGTCACATGGTATATGGAAAACTGCATCTTTTGTATTTTCACCCCATGCTACAGGATAGGTTGTCAAAAAGTTTTATTTTCTTAGATACCTTTTTGTTTGTTTGTTTGTTTTTAGTGTGGTCCTTGGGGTGAAACTTGAGGCTTTCTGCCTGCTCGGCAAGTGCTCTACCATGGACTGACCTACTGACCTATTTCTTCACTGAATGTTGCACGTGGATCCTTGATTATGTTTCTAATGTTAGCATTCTTTCTAGACGTTTTGTTATATGTACATGATGTATATATTGTTTTCTGTGTACCACATGTGTACAGTACTTGGTGGTACCAGGTCCCTTGGAACTGGAGTTTCAAGTGGTTGTGATCCGTCATGTGGTTCTGGGACTTGAACCCAGGTCCTCTACAATACTGGCCAGTACCTTTAACTACTGAGCCATTCGTCCAGCCCTAGTAGGAGGTCTTTATGTCCTCTGAAAGTGCTGTTCTTTAAAAAAAAATTAAGGTAGTTCTTCTTTGATGCTGAATTAGTTCTCTCAAGGGGCTCTTATGACAGAACAGGCCTGCTGGGCTCATGTGACAACCTACATCCCAGCTGCATAGGAGGGTGGGGCAGGATGGGGCCAAGTTCAAGGCCTGCCTGTATAACAGTGACTTCCGAGCATCCTGAACTACCTAGAGAGATCTTATCTCATTTTTGTTTAAATGTAAGACAGATCTTTAATAGACTAATCTGGCCTTGATCTTGCTATAGCTGTGGATGACCTTAAACTTGGTCTTTAACTCCTGATGTTCCTGTTCCTATTTCCTATGTTCTGGGACAACAGACATGTGTCACCACCATGGTTGATGTATGCAGTGTCAGGGATCAATCCTAGGGCTTTGTGCATGTCAGACAGGCATTCTCCGAGCTGAACTCCATCCGTAGATGTCTCAGGATGAACATATTGATATAATAACATACATACACATACACACACACACACACACACACACACACACACGAGTAAGAATATAGCTTAGAGACAGAGACATTGACAAATATGTATGTGTGTGTGAGACCCTGAGTTCAGCCTCTTGTATAATAAAAGAAAAATGAAACAACACAGGAAAGCCCAAAGCCAGCTACTGCTCAGCTGCTCTGACTTCCCGTCTGACATTGAGAGTTAAAGTAAACCTCAGCCATATAGCAAGTTCAAGTGAGAGTCTCAGGACATTCACTCGAGTGACAGGAAGTGGACTGTTGCATCAGTTTGACTAATCCGTGTAGGACATTATGGCTGTGGAGCGGTCAAGGGACAACCAAATGTTGAGTTTACACAAACTCTAGAGGGTTGTACATCACACTGTGTGTTTTTTTATAACATGTTTTATAATCCCTGTCAGACTTAATGTTACAAAGAAACTGAAAAATAAACTAAAGCTGTCCATTTTAAGATTATGCAAGGAAGTATTAGTCAAAATTTGATGCTTTAACCTCTTTCTTCCTTGTATTTATTACTTATTTGTTTTCCTTCTAATGCAGTAACGTTTTCCTACTATAGTATTTGTCTTCTGCAACTTGGTTTGTAGTCAGTCTTTATAAATTTTGGGTATAAATTTCCTGCATGTGTATCACAAGCTGTCAGACATTACAAGAGCCTGCATCTCCAGCAGGCTTGTGGAATGAATGGAATGGAGTGGGGTAGCCACCAGCAGGCCTTGGGGCCCTTGAAGGCATCTGGTTTCTCTCAAACACTCCCATTCCAGTTGCCAGAATTTTACCATTTTCTAGAGTGCCTTTTACTTTAAGATTTTAAGGATCACAGAGCTGGTTCTGGTGGCTACTCTGAGCAGAGTTCCAGAGACTTACACTGCTGCATGTGATCAGACAAACTTCTTAGACACAGACAAATTCCCGGTCTGCTTTCTTCTGACTACTTCTGGTGAGCAAACCTTGGCCTGGAGTCTTTCTGTGCTCCTAACTTTACTTTGTTCCAAGACTGTAAGAACCGACCACACTCTAGCACACTGTGCGTAGTTGGAAGAGGACCCACTTCTCATTGAGTCTGTTGTGGCAGAACCATTTGGTTTGATGGACTGCAACTTGCACTCTCCTTCAGAAAAACTTTGCTAGGCTAAGAAGCTTTTAGCCTCAGAGAACAGAACCCAGTTTAAAAGTAGTCTAGCAAAAATGAGGGGTTTATTGTAATTTTTATTACCTTTTTGTATGTTCACATACTGTGTGTGTGGGTGGGTGGGTGTGTGTGGGTGGGTGTGGGTGTATAAAGTGTGTGTGTTTGTATGTGTGGTATGTGTATGTGTGTGTGTGTGTGGGTGGGTGGGTGGGTGTGTAAAGGGTGGTGGTGGTGACACTATAATGACTTTGTATAGATTAGAAGACAACTTGTGGGAATCTATTCTCTATCTCAGCCACGTGGGTCTCTGGTATTGAAATCACATTATAGGACCCAACAGAAGGAACCTCTACTCTCTGAGCCACCTCTGTGGCCTAGTTCATTGTAATATTTTAGGACATAGAATGTAGTTTGGATATAAGACTACCAGTTAAGAAACAAAAACACTGAAAACCCAAGAAATATGATTTCTTTGTATGATATTTTTGTCTGCTTTTCTATCTATTCTTTATCCGCTTTTCTCCCAGCCCCCAACCCCATGAACTGCCTGCCTGTCCTCCCTTCCTGTCCCTGTTTTAGCCTTCACTGACCTGGAACTTGCAGTGATTACATGCCCTGTCTGCAGTGTGCTGAGGTTACAGCATGTACTGTCCATGACCAGCCCCTGATTTTCTTTCTTGGTAGAGTGCCTCTTCCTCTGCTCTGATGTCATTCTTGTATGCTGATGGTAGCTCCAAATATGCTGTCTAGATGCACAAAAAATCTGTTTTCCTTTATCCCACTTTACATCCAAATGTTTGCCAAAGTCATAAAAGTACAAATCCTCAACACATAAACTTAATATTTTAAGTTAGGTTTTAAAATGTAAATTATATGATATAATAGCATTCAAGAACCAATTAAGACAACACAAGAATAAGAGAAGGGCTGTGTCAAATTGTTCTTTAGGTACCTGCAGAGTATCTGTTGTTTCAACAAAGTAACCAAACTGAGGTATCTGCTAGTTACTATATCTAAAATTCCAATCATCTCAGAGAATCTTGAAATCACCTCTGTGTGTGTGTGTGTGTGTATGTGTGTTGTGGGGGAGGTTAAAGGAGGAGTGAGATGGGAGATTGTTCTGTGTATCTCTAGCTATCCTGGAATTCAGAGATCTGTCTGCCTTTGCCTCCTGAGTTCTGGGAGTAAAGGGTGCACCACCACCAACTTTTAACCTACCACAAGGCCCCAGCTTTTGAAGACTGCCTTGATCAAGAGCAGACAAATGTACTATGAGAGAGAGATGTCTCAGATTGCTGTCATGCAGTCCCCTGATACACGCTGTTGCATACACACTTGCTGGATTAATTAAAATAATAGAAGGGTGACCAGCCATGGTGCTTATCTTACGACACTGTTGTCCCTTATCCTTACAAGCCATTATGCCCGTGTTCTCTCTATGTCACAGGGCTGGGTAGGAAGTAAATAGGGAATCGGGTTTGGTAAATTCCTACCAGAGTAGTATCAGGGATACCAAAATGGCTGTCTTGATTTCCTTGACTTGTATTTGATATATTTTGCTATGGTTTAGATCTAGAATGCTCCATGTATAAAAGGCTCTGTTCTCAGCGTATTGCTTTTGGGAGGCAGTAGAACCTTGAAAAGCAGAGGCTAGTAGGATGCTGGACACAGGATAGTGGGACCCCTGCACTTTGATTTGTACTCTTTTGTCTCAGTGAGAGGTTAAGTAGCTTAATATTCCCTGTGTTTCCACCACAATGGGTCACCAAAAAGCCAAAGCATCAAGGCTACTGGTCACAGACTTAAACCTTCAAAACTATGATCTAAAATAACCCTCAACCTTACAAACTGATAACAGAGGGCACTTAATATGAGAACAGTAACGTCTGGGAGTGAGCTGGCTCTACTACTACTAATAGTGAAAACTGCATTTCTTTGGTAGGGGTTGTCATTTCTGATACAACGCTTCAAGCCTGTGGTGATTTGAATGAAAAAATATTCCCCAGAGGCTTGTGTATTGAACACTTGATCCCCACTTGATGGCAATGTTTGGGGAGTGTGGTGGTTTGAATATGCTTGGCCCACAGGGAGTGGAACTCTTAGGAGGTGTGGCCTTGTTGGAGAAAGTGTGTCACTGTGGGGGTGAGCTTTAGAGGCTTCCTCCTATGTCCAGGCTCTACCCATTGCAGAAAAACGCTTCCCCCTAACTGCCAGAGGATGCCAATCTTCTCCTGGCTACTTTCAGATGAGACATAGAACTCTCAGCCCTTCCATCACCATGTCTGCCTGGATGCTGCCATGCTTCCTACCATGATGAAAAAGGACTTAACCTATGAAACTGTAGAGCCAGCCCAAATTAAATGTTTTTCTTTATATGAGTTGCCATGGACTTAGTATCTCTTCATAGCAATGGAAACCCTACCTTAGGGAGGATATGGAACTGTTAAGATGTGGAGCCTTGCTAGAACAAGTACATCACTGGGGGTGGACTTTGAGAGTTTATGACCCTGATCCACTTTCAGTACCTACCCCCAAGCCTGGCTCCCTGTTAGTGGGTGAGACGTGATATCTCAGCTTCTTAATCCTGCTGCTTAATATCTTACTTCTCTACTACTAAGGTCTCTTATCATCTCTCATAGTTGGCTTTCTATTGTCATACCAGTTACTATGACCAAAACAATGATAACAATTTGGGGAGGAAGGGGTTTATTTGGCTCATAGTGTTTGACTACAGTCCCCCATGTAGGAAGCCAAGGCAGAAATCCAAGCAGTCAGGAACCTGGAATCAAGAACTAAAGCAGAGGCCATGGAGGAATGCTACTTACTGGTATGCTCCCCATGGCCTATGCACCTTGCTTTTTTATACATCTCAGGACTAATTGCCAGTGTGACGCCACTCACAGTGGACTGGACCCACCCACAACAATCATTAATCAACAAAACACCTTATGCATGTTTATAGGCCAATCTGAAGGAGGCATCTTCTCAGTTAAATTTCCCTCTTTTAAGAGGACCCTGTTTGTGTTAAGTTGACCAAAAAGTAACTAGCACATCCCTCTGGAACTTTAAGGCAAAATAATACCTTCCTTATATAAGTTGCTTTGGTTGTGGTATTTTATCGCAGGAAGAGAAAAGTAGTTGATAGACACAACACTGCACTTTAAACATTTTTATAATGAGGGCGGGAGGGATGGCTCAGCAGTTAAGGGTAGTTGGTTGGCTACTTTGTGTGGTCAACTTGAGTACATTTGGAATTAACTAAAACCCAAGGCTATGTGTATACCTGTAAGGCAGTTTCCTTAATTGAATCATTGCAAGTGGGAAGACCCACTTTTAATTTGAATCTTTTGGGGTGGGAAGATTCACCTTTAATCTAGACCACATCTTCCTAAGAAGGACATGGAAGGGTGAGACTTCCCTGCTTGCTCTCTCTAGCTTGAGAGCATCCCTCTTTTGGTATGAGATCCCACTTCTTTGGGATTCCAGCATCTACTGAAGACCTAGTGAGACATCCAGCCTTGTGGACTGAACAACTACTGGACTCTTGGACTTTCCACTGATGGCCATTGTTGATCAGCTGGATCACAGCTTATAAGGCTCTGTAAAAAAAAATCTAATCTATGTATTTTTTTCACTTCAGATGTCTCACAAACTGTCTGCAACTCACTGCGGGTGATCTGATGCTCTTATCTGGCTTCTGTAGGCACTTTTACTCCTGTGTACACTCACTAATTCACACACACACACACACACACAATTAAAATAAGTCTTAAAATTAGAATAACAATGTTCAGAAAAGGAGAGATTTCTATCCTGTGTGGCCCACTTATAAGTTAGTGTGGTGGTTTGAATAGGTATGGCCTTCATAGACTCTTGTGTTTAAGTGCTTGGCTCATAGGAAGTGGCACTATTAGGAGGTGTGTCCTTGTTGGAGGAGGTGTGTCAGAGCAGGCTTTGTGTTCTCCTATGCTCACACTACATCCAGTGACAGTCACTTTCTGCTGCCTGTAGATCCAGATGTAGATCTCTCAGCACCAAGTCTGCCTGCATGCTGCCAGGCTTCCCACTATCATGATGATGAACTAAACCTCTGAAACTGTGAGCCAAAGCCCCAATGAAATGTTTTCCTCTATAAGAGTAGCTGTGATCACAGTTTCTCTTCTTAGCAATAGACATTCTAACAAGACAGGTACATTAATATTTTTTAAGTGGGACATAGTGCAGTTTAAAAACTACTTATAGACGTAAAATCTTAAAGCACCCATTTAGCTCACTGTCAGCAAATGCCATTCTATTTTAGACAGGCCATTAGCCCACTGACAGAAGTGTAGGGTCCCTGTGCCACACACACACACCCTTGGAGAGAGTAATCAGAAGCTGAAGTTGGACAGTGTTCATTGGCTGGTGGAGACTAGGAAGGCTGTGCTTTGCTGTGCCTTGCTGTGCCTTGCTGTGTCTTGCTGTGCCTTGCTGTGCCTTGCCATGTCTTGCCGTGCCTTGCTGTGTCTTGCTGTGCCTTGCCGTGTCTTGCCGTGCCTTGCTGTGCCTTGTTGTGTCTTGCTGTGCCTTGCTGTGCCTTGCCATGTCTTGCCGTGCCTTGCTGTGTCTTGCTGTGTCTTGCTGTGCCTTGCTGTGCCTTGCTGTGTCTTGTTGTGTCTTGCTGTGCCTTGCTGTGCCTTGTACACAGGTACCTTTCCCAAAGCCTGCCATGGAGCACTCCCTGGCATAAAGCAGACTCAGTGTATCTCTTGCCTCCTTTCTCTCCATGCTCCCTCCTTGGTGCATGTCACTTCAAAGTGTCACACAAACTGTCCTCTGCCTCACTTACTGCAACTGTTTCACAGGTCTTTTCCGTTCATTTTTCTCTGGACCAATTCACCTTCTTTTTCTCAGAAAGACACCATCTGCTGCAGGATTGGGTCTGGAACTGGTGGGAAGCCAGTGAATGTGGTGGTTGGTGGGTGGGTTAGTGGGGACACATTTATGCAGCCCCAGAGTAAGTTCTGAGATTTCAGGTGACAACATGATAAATCCTCAGGCCTCCAGGGAAATCAAATGGCCCACAATGAACATCTTCAGCTGGAAGTACTGTCAACAGATGCTAAAAGTACACTGCTATTTACTCTCTTCCACGGGAGTCTATGTGTTCCCACTTGACCAGGAAGCAGAAAGCAAGCCAACGTTCAACTGAATGCTGCCAGTTCCAAAATAAATTTGTTTTCCCTGGACCTGGGGAAAGAACAAACAACAAACATATTGGTGCAATTTGCCTTTGCCCTCTGGAGGAGCTGGCTTCTTGAGCGCCTTGTTCATTCTCCCTGTCGTCTGCAGTCAGGTGACCAGTCTCAGGCTTCTTCCTCGGCGCTGATAGGAACTGGCTTGCATTCGAACCAGATGGTGCATCCAAGGCAGATTTATTAAATTTGGGGGAAAGAAAGGGTGAGATTTAAAAATAAAATAATAACACAAACAAATGGTATCTGATCTTCCCTCTTAAACTCAGCTTGACAAGTGTGTCTTTAGAAAATATCCTTATGAAAATATAGATTATGAGCTGCCTTTTAATTGGGGTGCAGGTCGCATAGACACTGCCATTAAACCTCTTCTATGTAAAATGAAATAACAGCTCGCAGCGAGCTTGTGGTCCTTTCTTGTGGTTACAGGGCCAGATGTCAAGCTCGGAGCCATGGTTTGGGGTGACTGTTGGTTTAAGAGGTTTGTCCCTGCCCGGAACAGTATGTATTCTTTGAATGTATCTACAAGAGCCCAGTACAATGTACCCTAAAGCCAATGCCAGTTCCCCTCTGCACCCGGTGTTACTACTCGTTGGCTTAAAACGCTCAGAGACCCAAGACTGGTCATGTCTACCTTCCGCACACCTTCAAGCATGGTGGCCAGCTGCCTGAGCGTTGCCTTCTGCTGTGCTTTGACTTTGGATCTAACTGCTACTGTCACTTGGCTTTCACTTCTGGGGGGACATTAGAGTCTCCCACTCAGTGAGATTGTGAGGATTAGGTAAAAAAAACCACAGCACTAATTCTTGCAGGGAATTCTTTATACACATCAGTGACTGGCGGTGACTTTCAGACACTGCTGTCATTGGGACTTGGTATCTGTCATCTGGATAACTGGATAACTACCATTTTGCCTTCATTTCTGACTACAAAGTGAGGGCAACAGTGGAAGTTTCTTCTCAAGTAGTTACATGTTGAACACTTCTGCCTTCATCCTGGACCTCAGGGTGGGTCCACAGGCTTCTCTTGTAATTTTAGACCTAGCCAATCACTTTGTAACACTTCTTCTTGTTCAGCTAAAATAGCACAGTTGATCTCAATCTCCAAGATTTTGAATAGACCACCTCCTTTTCAATAGGGCTTTACAGAAATGGGGGCCATTTGAGAAAGAACAAGGTTCTAAAAGGTTCTGAGCATCCAAAGAGATATAGTAGTCAGCCTTCCCAGACTTCGGTGGTAGTTCAAGTTCACCTTACATGTAGTAACCTGGCCCTGATTGTCATCAGCTCTGTACGGTTGCTTGATTAGCAAATTTCCTTTTGGGACCAGACAGGTCCTGTTCACACTAAAGAGTTAGTTACAACTTCCAGCCACGGGTGTCTTCACTTCTGAACTCCAGAACAGCCGAGTGAATGAAATCAGAACTATTTTGAGAGTCGAAAGCAATTGGACCAAATGAAGGAACAGCTTTTCTGGGACACAGTGTTTTCTGGAACTACTAAAGCATAAAAGAAGAGCAAGATAAAACAGCTCCTCTTAAAAAAAAAAAAAAAAGACCCGGAAGGGGAGCAGCTGTTCTCAGTACCCAGGGCTGCCCTGGTTTGATCGCACAATGCCTCTCATTCTGAAGAGCCCCTCAGTTTTGTACGAACTGGCACATTAGGCTACTTCAACAAAAAGGCCAAACTGCTACTGACAAAATTAAAATTCCAAGGTAGAGCATGTCTAGCTGATTTTTAGAACCATGCCTCTTCAATGCAGGTAGAAAATGTAAATAGAAAAGGCCGGTGACTTAGTCTTGACCTAAGAAGCGGTCTGTACCAGCTGGTATTGATGGGTATGTTAATGGAGGATCTTTGTTTAGGATGTCTGGGGTACGTGTCATCTTAGGCACATGCTTACAGTCTTGGTCAGGACAGGGGTCCTGGTCAGTCTTTTCTGCGTTTCAGTCATTTGGTGGCACTTACTCTGATTGCAAACCTGTTCCGTGGGAGGAAATAATTAGTCCTTACGCTGTTCTTTGTGAAAAAAACCAAAACTGTAACATAACACCAGACACCTTAGAGAAAATGAAGAAGCCAGTATCCAAAGGAAGTTTCCCACTTCAGTGCATATTCTAGGGTGAGGAAAAGGTGACGTGCCGTTCGAGAGAGTAAGGCTGATGGCATGGTGGGGATGGAGATGCTGGAGAGGGACAAGTCCATGTGGATGGCAATGAACTTCAGCCTGGGTGTGAGTCAAAGATCTGTCAAGATGGAGGAGAGGTAAGGATGCTGAAGATGGAACACGAACAGGAACGTTCAGTGGGATTTTGTGGCCAGTCTTAGCTAGGGATTAGCACACTGTTCCTCCATTCAGCCTGGTATTGACAGATGAATAAGTGGAACATCCTTATCTGGAATGCCTAGGGACTCCTGTCATCTTAGGCACATGTCTACAGCCTCACTCTTTCTAGTCCTGAAAAGACTGTGTGCCTCAGACTCTAGGCCAAAGCTCCAGGCATGGGATGCCTTTGTACTCACTGAGCGGCTGCTACATGGATGAGGAAGTGTCAGGGGCTACAGTGTCAGAGGAAGAAAGATGAGTTAACAAAAAGCCTGCACTCACAAGGTTTGAGGAAATCTGTGGAAGGAATCCATGACATTGGATAAGGATCCAAGGCAAGAGAACTTCTGATAATCAAAGTCTGTGCTTGCCAAACTAAGCTGGCTGTGTTAGGAAAAGGGAGATAGGAGAAGCTTGCCATTTGTAGGATGTGGGAGTAACTATAGAGGCCAATAGTCTGCATGCATAAATATGTAAACATATTTAGTTCATGCTAACAGATGTGGCTCCTGATTGTCCCAACCACCAGTGAGAAGCCTTGTGGGCACACAACTAGTCGTGCCCCACGTATGATCCTAAGATTGTATATATAATATATATCACATACGTGATATATATATATATATATATATATATATATATATATATATATATATATATATATATATATATATATATAAAATATTCCTTTTGAATGAGCACAAGGAACTACCTCATCCTATTTTTGTTAAACAACTTACAAATAGAAAACCTTGATTTTGGCTCACTCCAGAATCAATTATCATGCTGGGATTGTCAAAGCAGGACATCAGAGAGGGGTGCATATGGGTGGTAGGGTGCTTGTTTCATGCAACCTGTATGTTAAAGAGGAAGTGGAAGGTATGATGCTTCAGTAGTTTCTTTGAGAGCACAATCCCAATGACCTAACTTCCTGTGGTTAGGTCTCTTTTCATAATGTTTTGGCTACTTCCCAGTAGTGACATGCTAGGAACTAAGCCAGTGTGGGGGCCATTGGGGAAACCCCAGACCCAAACTACAGCACTCTCCATCTAGGTTTCAGGTTGCTGACACCTGAAATTTAAGATCATACATAGAATGTTCTAGAGGGTGGGGAAGTATATCCCTTAGGATCATGGGCTCTGGAGGCCAGGATGAGTGTCCACGGCAGAAGTTATATAGACCACAGTTCCTTCCTTCCCTTTTATCTTCTCTTCCTTTCCTTTTCCTTCCCTTCCTTCCTTTTCTCATTTCCTTCCTTCCCCTTCCTTTCCTTCATTCCTTCCTTCCTTCCCCCTCTTTTCCTTCCTTTTTCCATTCCTCCCTTCCTTCCCCTTTTCCTTCCTTTTCTTCCTTCCTTTTTATTTCCTCCCCTACTTCTTTTCTTCTTTCCATCTTTCTTTCATTCCTTTTCTTTTCCATTTTCTTCCTTCTTCCTTTTCCACCCCTTCCTTTCTTTTTCATTCCTTCCATTCCTCCCTCCCTTCCTTTTCCTTCCCTTCATTTTCTCTTCTCCTTTCTTCCTTTTTTCCTTCCTTCCTTTCTTTCTTTTTCTCCTTTCTTCCTTCCATTACTTAAAATATTTCTTCTCTCGATTTAACGTTTTAGTTTTCAGTAGCTCTGCTTTCAAAGATCTCCATGTTCTTCTTTGCTTGAGGAATTTAATTTTACTGACCTCACCGGCCTCATACTTCAAACCCTCTTGCTTCGGTCCCTCAGGTGCTTCGGTGACAGACCTGCGAGGAGCTACAGGGGGCCCTTGAACAGTCTTCTCCCAAGTTTCCTGAGTATGAACTATCCTCCCAGAAGTCACCTTGCCTCACATGCTGGAGACCCTAGGTTCAAACTCCAGAACTGTGGGGATCTCGCAGGATGTTGCAAGCAGAGGACAGTCCCTTGCAGCAAACCCACCCACTCACCTCCATCATACCAGGGTTGACAAGGGGCATGCCTAAAAGCTGACACCCAGACCCCACTCAGCTCTCTTACGCAGATAAACAAAATGATCGATTATCCAATGACAAATGGAAGAGAGTTTTCCGAAGACATTTACAACGGAAGGAGAGTGATTTTCCGATGGCTCCAGAGGGCAACAGTTTATCAAGGGCTATTTAGATCCATCAAAACCACTTTAGGACCGGAGTGGAGCTATTTAAGATGCAGAGGGTGTGCAGCCCTTGCCTGCGTTTCAGATTATTCCATTTATTAAAAGCAGAAGTGTGGAAACATCAGAGCACAAACTCATGAACATTGTGGGGGAAATGTGTTCAAATGCACCAGCCCACCTGTGGAGCCAGCACAGCCCATCTCCTATTTACCGGCAGATTATACATTGCTTACAATCTTCGGGCCCTTCCTATCTCTGTGAAAAAAAAATTAGTCTCCAGGACTCAAAATACACTACAACACACATACACACACACAGACACACACACACAGACACACACACACAGACACACACACACACACCACCTCTAAGAGAATACGAGAATCCTTGAGTGTTTAGTTTCTCAGGAACTCCACACATAAATATGACAGTTAAGTTACAGGTTTTATCTGAGGAACTCCACACATAAATGTGACAGTTAAGTTACAGGTTTTATCTGAGGCGTACAAGACTAACCCTGGGCACATTTTTTTTTTTTTTTTTTTTTAAACCACAGGATGCAATTCCAGGGCTTGGTATCCATCACTGTTTGGATTTCCTGTTGGTTTCTCTCTTTGAAGAGGCAAATACACAGAACATGGATACATGTATGAACTTCTCAAAAAGTAAATACAACGGACTTTAAAAAGGTAATCAAATAGTTTTCTGTCGGGGGGGGGGTTTGAATTGAATTGGTTAATTGTTTATCACACTCTAGCTACATGTATATAGACATTTGAGTACCATACTCACCCTTCAACTCCCTCTACCTCCCCACCCCATTCCCCTCCTAACTCTCTTTTCATTCTCTCCTCTCTCACTCATTTGCTTGCTTGCCTGCAAATTGAGTGTAATTTGTGTTGCCCTTATTTGCAAGGTGCAGGGCCAAAGGCTGCAGCTTTGGCAGCCCATCGGTGGCCACGCCCTCAATGAAAGTGACTGTTCATTTCAACCAGTCCTTGCCTGTCAGTGTTCCTCAGATAAGGTGATTAAGCAACTGGGAAGCAGTGGTAGAGAGATTTCTACGGTCTTGACAGGTTTCAAGGCTTTGATAAATTTGGAGATTACTTCAGTACAGATAGGATCTCAAACCAACTTGCTCTCAATGGAAACGAACCGGAGCTGAACCTGGCTCAGCGAAAATTTGCCTGACACTATTGTCATTTTCCTGAATCCACAGAGGACCAGGAATGTCGGATTCAAGATGTAGAATGTTTCATGCAGCTGTGACGCTGAATGGGATAGCTGGGATAAGACCTCTCGCATTGCCTCCAACCCCTAACCACCCACAGCAGGCCAGAGAGGTGCAGGCTCAAACCAGGGGAGCTGAAAATTAGGCTTCGACTGACCTAGTACAAATAGTCCCCAATAACTACTTACCAAATGGATTAAAAGGTTGTCTACTTTCCCCCATCTGCCTTTTATTTAACCACCCTCTTCTAAGCTCTTTTGACACCCGGGTCCCTAAATTCTGCCGACTCCACGGTGGTGTGGATATAGGGTTCTTGAAAAGAATGAGCAAGAAAGCCAGCTAAATCCTGTGCTTAGGGATGAATAAGAAATCCTTAGAGACTAGAGCCAACAAAGAGCCTGATGCAAGGAACCCAACCCGGAGATCCCGGAGTTCTACACCAGCCTTGAGAACCACATCTGGTGCGCCTGGCACAAGGCAAGGTCCAGGTCCCCAGCTCCGTCGCGGCTGGAGCCCCCAAACCCCCAAGCCTAAACTCGCTTGCAACTCCCGCCCCCGGGGCGGTGCCGGGAACAAGCAGCGCCTCCGCCAGTCACGTGGGGGCCGCTCCACCGGGCGGCGCTGTAGCTTCCCGATCGCGCTCTCCTAGCGCCGGGGACGCGGCGCTCGCGCTCCCGACCGAGCCGCGGGGAAACGGAGACAAGGAGACGCCGCCACCTCCGGCGCCCCGGCCCTGCGCCCGCAGCATGCCCGCCGCGGAGCCGAGCGCTGCCCTCCTCCTGCAGCTCGCGGAGGCGACGCCGCCGGCCTCCGGGCCACCGCTGCGAGGGTAGCGGGGCCGGAGTCGGCTACCGAGGCACGGCTAGGCGGGCGGAGCTGGAGGAGGAGGAGCAGGCATCCTCCGCGGCGCGGCGGGCGGCGGCCCTGCTGCCCGGCGCGCCCATGGCCGGGGAGCAAGGAGAATGCGAGCCGCTTTGCGCGGCCGCAGCCCAGCTCCGAGCCACTTGCCCAGAGCCCCCCAAAGCTGCCTGCGTCGCTGCCGCTTCCCAGCTGCGGGCTCCCTGCCACTGGCTGCGCTAGGACCCACGGCCGCCGGCCGCGCTGGGGTGGTGGCCCGGGAGCAGCGGGAGCTAGAGGGCCCGGGAGCTGGGCGCCAGCCGGAGTCCAAAGCGGCATGCAGCTACGGGCTCCGGTACCGGCGTGAGGGTTGTCGGCGCGGGGCCCCGCCATGGCTGGCAAGGACAGTGGCAACCTGAAGACGGTGAGGCTGTGGCGGGACGCCGCCCTGCGCGCCAGGAAGCTGCGGAGCAACCTGCGCCAGCTCACGCTCAGCTGCCCGGGGGCCGGAGGCGACCCACTCGAGTCCCCCGACGCCCCCCAGCTGGTGCTGCCGGCCAACATCGGGGACATTGAGGTGCTGAATCTGGGAAACAACGGCCTCGAGGATGTGCCTGAAGGTCTGGGATCAGCTCTGGGCAGCCTTCGCGTCTTGGTCTTGCGCAGGAACCGCTTTGCCCGGCTGCCCCCTGCGGTGGCTGAGCTAGGCCACCACCTTACCGAACTGGACGTAAGCCACAACCGGCTGACCATCCTGGGAGCCGAAGTGGTCAGCGCCCTAAGGGAGCTGCGCAAGCTCAACCTGAGCCACAACCAGCTGCCAGCTTTGCCTGCCCAGCTGGGTGCCCTCGCCCACCTGGAGGAGCTGGATGTCAGCTTCAACCGGCTGGCGCATCTGCCAGATTCCTTCTCCTGCCTCAACCACCTGCGTACCCTTGACGTGGACCACAACCAACTCACCGCCTTTCCCCAGCAGCTGCTGCAGCTGGCTGCCCTGGAGGAGCTGGACGTATCCAGCAACCGGCTGCAAGGCCTACCTGAGGATATCAGTGCCCTGCGTGCCCTCAAGATTCTCTGGCTTAGCGGGGCCGAGCTTGGCACCCTGCCCAGCGGCTTCTGTGAGCTGGCCAGTTTGGAGAGCCTCATGTTAGACAACAACGGGCTACAGGCTCTGCCTGAGGAGTTCAGCCGTCTGCAAAGGCTCAAAATGCTCAACCTCTCATCCAACCTCTTTGAGGAGTTCCCTGCTGCGCTGCTGCCCTTGGCTGGCCTGGAGGAGCTCTACCTTAGTCGCAATCAGCTCACCTCAGTGCCCTCTCTTATCGCCGGGCTGGGCCGGCTTCTCACCTTGTGGCTGGATAATAACCGCATCCGCTACCTGCCAGACTCCATTGTGGAGCTGACTGGCCTGGAGGAGCTGGTGCTTCAAGGCAACCAGATCGCTGTTCTGCCTGACAACTTTGGCCAGCTCTCCCGGGTAGGCTTGTGGAAAATCAAGGACAACCCACTGATTCAGCCCCCTTACGAAGTCTGCATGAAGGGGATCCCCTACATCGCAGCCTACCAGAAGGAACTGGCTCATTCTCAGCCCGCGGTGCAGCCTCGTCTCAAGCTGCTCCTGATGGGCCACAAGGCTGCAGGAAAGACCCTGCTTCGACACTGCCTCACGGAGGACAAAGTGGAAGGAGGGCAAGGAGGAGGGGACAAGGAGAAGAGCTACCTACCTTTTCCCCCCCTTGGGAGTAGGGGCATTGAGGTGACTAGCTGGACTGCGGATGCTTCCCGGGGCTTGCGGTTCATTGTGTATGACTTAGCTGGCGACGAAAGCTATGAGGTGATACAACCCTTCTTCCTCTCCCCAGGAGCCCTGTATGTGCTCGTGGTCAACCTGGCCACTTACGAACCTCGCTGCTTTCCTACCACTGTGGGCTCCTTCTTGCATCGGGTGGGGGCTCGTGTGCCTCACGCTGTGGTGTGTATCGTGGGCACACATGCGGACCTGTGTGGGGAGCGGGAGCTTGAGGAGAAGTGTCTGGATATTCACCGACAGATTGCCCTGCAGGAGAAACACGACGCTGAGGGCCTAAGCCATCTAGCTAAGGTGGTTGATGAGGCCCTGGCTCGGGACTTCGAGCTGCGCTCTGCCAGCCCCCATGCAGCCTACTACGGTGTTTCAGACAAGAACCTTCGGAGGCGCAAGGCCCATTTTCAATACCTGCTCAACCATCGGCTGCAGATCCTCTCGCCCGTGTTGCCTGTTAGCTGCAGGGACCCCCTCCAATTGCAGCGCCTTCGAGACAAGTTGCTCTCTGTAGCTGAGCACCGAGAAATCTTTCCCAACTTACACAGAGTCCTGCCTCGATCCTGGCAGGTACTGGAGGAACTACACTTCCAGCCACCTCAGGCACAAAGACTGTGGTTAAGCTGGTGGGACTCTGCCCGCCTGGGCCTGCAGGCAGGTCTGACTGAGGACCGGCTCCAGAGCGCCCTTTCCTATCTGCACGAGAGCGGCAAACTGCTCTACTTTGAGGATAGCCCAGCCCTCAAGGAGCACGTCTTCCACAACCTCACCCGCCTCATTGACATCCTCAATGTCTTTTTCCAGAGAGATGCTTCTTTGCTGCTGCATAAACTGCTCCTGGGGACCAATGGAGAGGGCGAGGGGGAGGGGGAGAGTTTCCCCACTATAGCAGTGCCCACGCCGGGTCAGGACCCACTCCGGGCCACCCAGCTTCATCACTATGTGGAAGGCTTTCTGCTGCACGGGCTTCTGCCAGCCCATGTCATTCGGTTGCTGCTTAAGCCTCATGTTCAGGCCCAGCAGGACTTGCAGCTCCTCCTGGAGCTGTTGGAGAAGATGGGACTCTGTTACTGCCTCAATAAACCCAAAGGCAAGCCTTTGAATGGCTCCACAGCTTGGTACAAGTTCCCATGCTATGTGCAGAATGAGGTGCCCCATGCAGAGGCCTGGATTAATGGCACCAACCTAGCCGGGCAGTCTTTCGTGGCCGAGCAGTTGCAGATCGAATATAGTTTTCCTTTTACCTTTCCACCTGGATTGTTTGCACGCTACAGTGTCCAGATCAACAGCCACGTGGTGCACAGGTCGGATGGGAAGTTTCAGATCTTTGCGTATAGAGGGAAAGTTCCCGTGGTGGTGAGTTACAGACCTGCCAAGGGGGTCCTGCAGCCAGACACCCTGTCCATTGCCAGCCATGCATCATTACCAAATATATGGACTGCATGGCAAGCCATCACCCCTTTGGTAGAGGAACTGAATGTCCTACTTCAGGAATGGCCCGGACTGCACTACACTGTGCACATCCTCTGTTCTAAGTGCCTTAAGAGAGGGTCGCCAAATCCACACGCTTTCCCAGGTAGGCGGAGAGGGGGTTTGGGATTCTTGGATGGCTTGCCTTATGTTGTGTTTTGGAGACTTGTTTCTCGTGTGGCATGGATGTTTCTGTAGTCTCATAGGCTTTCCAGGAAAGCCTTTCAAGGTAAATCAAGGGCGATTGGCCAGGAGAAAGACAGCCAGATTTAAACATATCCCACTCTCCTTTCTTATTCTCTCAAGCCCGAACTCTCAGAAGGCAGGCTCAGGTGATTGCACAGAGACGGGATGAGTGTGACATTAGAGCTGTCCAGGCCTCCGTTCTCACAGGCATCATCAGATGGTGGTCTGGGTTGGTGGTCATGGTCTTTCGTCTAAAGTCCTGTCTAAAGTCCTTGTGTAGCCAGCAAGGCAGAGTTAGGACTGGCTTTTCCTGAGAAATCTGAAGAATGTTCTGTAGTTGGGTAAGTGATGGTTGAATAGTCTGTAATGGCATGCCTGCCTCTTGAGAGGCAGACTTGACCAGCTCCAGAGAGAGAGAGAGAGAGAGAGAGAGAGAGAGAGAGAGAGAGAGAGAGAGAGAGAGAGAGAGAGATTACTTGAAGGGAGTTTTCTATCATTTCCTGGCAGTTTTGAGCTCTGTAGGCATTGTGAGATAGCTTCTCAGTAAATGGGGCTTTCCAATGGTGGTTTTTAAGTGAGGGAAGGGAAAGCAAGAATGGAAAACCCAAGAGCCTCCTAGGGTGTGTTTGCCAATAGTTTTCTTTTTCTTTTTTTCCTTCCCCTTTCTTTCTTTCTTTCTTTCTTTCTTTCTTTCTTTCTTTCTTTCTTTCTTTCCTTCTTCCTTCCTTTCTCTCTCTTTCTTTCCTTCCTTCCTTCCTTTCTCTTTCTTTCTTTCTCTCTGTCTTTCTTTCTTTCCTTCCTTCCTTCTTCCTTCCTTTCTCTTTCTCTCTCTCTCTCTCTTTCTTTCTCTCTTTTCCTTTTGTAAACAGTTACAGGTGAATGAGAGAATTTGAGGACTAA
The DNA here is from genome assembly GCF_963924665.1 of Micromys minutus. Taxonomy (NCBI): domain Eukaryota; kingdom Metazoa; phylum Chordata; class Mammalia; order Rodentia; family Muridae; genus Micromys; species Micromys minutus. Next base: position 34,281,167 of record NC_137983.1, on the reverse strand, counting down.
GTTGCTTGAGCTTTAAAACAAGAAAGCAAGCAAGCAAGCAAACAAAAAACCTCTCATTTACAAAGCAGTCTTAAAGGCTCAGCAACAGTGAAGAACAGAAAGTCCCCCTTTCCACCTGTCCCCCTCCTCCAGCCTCCCCACAATCATGGCCTCCCCATCCTCATCCATCATGCTCTGCGCAGGACCAGTCATTGTGCTCCATCCCTCTACCCTCAGGAGCGAACCCTTGCCTGGAATGCCTAGCTCACACCATGATCCCCCTCTGGGTGCTTATTCTTGTGGGTTTGGGCAATTGCGTAATGAATGACACGTGTCCATCAAGGTAATGTTATCTAGGGTAGTTTCACTGCCCTACAAAAAAAGTCTTTTGTGCTCCTTTATCTGTCTCTTCCTATCAGTCTTGGGAACTCCTGGTCTTTTTTACTGTTCTGTCTGAGAGTCCCCACCCCCATCCCCCCTGCCCTGGTTAAGCCTTTAGCTAGGAACTGTTTCCTCCCCCTCCTCCCCCTCCTCCTCCTCTTTTGAGGTTCTTTAACAGCTGATTTGTGTGCAGCCCCCTGGTCGATAGTATCACAAGCATCCTGTAACAGGAGGACCACTGAGCCCTTCTCACCTTGGTCCTCATCACCCAGGGTAAGTTGAGGGGTGATGAATGGGAAGAGTGAATGGACCCTGATCTTTGTCTCTGCCTGAGTGGCAACTGGAATGCAGCTCATAACAGTACCGGATGGAATAGGACACCAACATTTCCGAAGGCAGTATCTTTCTGTTGCCCTAGATCTAGGCTTAATTCTTCAGCTTGTAAAAAGCCACCATATTGGATTACCAGCCAGTGGAGCAAACCATTCTGTGTGATTATCCTGTATCTTGTCACCGGCCCTGACTGGGTGGATGCCTTGGATCTGTTTGCCATTGGATTTAATTCACGGAAGGCAAACACCTTCCTTACTGTGTTACTAAGTTGTATAAAGGGATGGGGAGCTCTGTACTCCCAGGGTGCTCAACCGAAAGAGTTCTCTGAAAGCAGTTCTTGCTTAATGCAGAGACAGAGTGTGAATTAAATTGATGCCAAGCACGTCCACAGGAAGCACATAGGTCACTGAATAAGGACCAGTCGGGGCTGAGGAATTCTGCTAGTCGTACAGTGAGGCTGGTATGGTTTCTGCCCTCTCCTCTTCTCTTAAGTTTTCACCTTCTGTTGTATATGAAGCTGGCACGGAGATGGCTAGACAGTAAGCAGGGGCCAGCTTGTTTCTCCACTTACCATTTCCTGTTGTCACCCCTGGTTGGCAGTCCAGGTTAGAAGGAGGACATGACGTGTCAAAGTTGAGAAAGGAAACAAGAACTTTAAGAACACACACCTACATCGAGAAATAGGCCAGCAGTTATTTTTTTTAAACCATGAATGGAATGTTTCTATCTTACTTATGACAGAAACGTTTTGAAAAATCTGTTTTAGCTTATATTTTTACCCCTAAAGTAAAAGTAGAGTAAAGCAGAGAGATCAGAAGTATTGGGAAGGCTGACAATATTGTGTTTTTCTTTACATTATGACAACAACAAGAACAAGTCTTTTTTTTCTCTCATTTTTTCTGTGGGTCCCATTCTTTATTAGTAATTGTCATAATTCTGAAAGATCCTTTAAGAACCACAAATAATAAAATCTAGACTGTCACGTGGGAGAAATGATAACGTTTGATGTTCAGTTGTGAGAGGATGTACCCTGAGGTGGTTAAAACGTGTCTGTTTGGCAGAAGGCTTTAGTCTATGTGTAGTTTTATGTCTTTCTATGGAGTCTTTCACATTTTAGGGACAGAAAATTGGAGACTTCCTGTTATAAAGTGTCAAGTTCTCGTGTAAACTCACAGTTTTACATACAGTGGTTTAAAAACTGATCTTTAAGGTTTTTGTTTTATTTTTTGCTTTTGTCTTCCTTTGGACATTAAGTACCATTTCCCATGTTGCCTCGGACCATCCAGCAGAAGCATTCCATCCCAATAATACCTTTTAAAAGGTTCTTATATAGAAAACCCATTCTGACCTTGCCCAACTGCATTTTCTGGCAAGAGCTACTACTTAGCATGATGTGGAGCTGGAGTTCTTTGCCAGGAGCCATGGATTTAACATTTCTTGTGGATGAGATCCAATCACACTGTCAGTGAGGTTACAGATTTTGTTTAAGATTTACTTATTATAGATTTTATGTAAGACAATTGGGCTGATATATAAGAGTATCTTAAGTAAAGATTTATTTATTTTATCAGCATGGCTGTTTACTCTGCATGCCTGTATGTCTGTACAGAAGAGGATGTGAGCTATCCTGAGAATGGAGTTTCAGACAGTTGTTAGCGGCCATGTGGGTGCTGGGAATTAAACCCCAGCACTCCAGAAGAGGAATCAGTGCTCTTAACGCCTGGGCCAGCCCTCCAGTCTTCTTTCAGAAACTGAGGGCAGGTCTGTAAGATGCTTAAATGTAGGTGTAATTCTGCAGGTAAAGGCACGTGTCTTGCAATCCTAGAGACCCAGAACCCATGTAAAGGTAGAAGGTCAAAGAGTCTCCACATATGTACTGAATTGTGTGTGTGTGTGTTCACAAACACAATCATTTCTCAGACCATTACTGAATTTCTAATGTTTTCTCTAGGTGCAGACTCCCTGCCTGAGCGCACCACATCCTTCCATTTCTTCCCTGTGATTGGTCCTGGGCTCTCATTCTCAGAGTGCACTGTTCTTCCTATGGGATGTTTATTCACCTTTTTCTTTTCTTCTGCCTGTATCATTTAAACCAGAATGGTCCGCCTCCCGAGGTTGGCTGACCTGAGGGAGTCAGTGGCTACCACATTGGAGCGAAGCAAGATTGCAGTACATGGGTAACGTTTCAGTGGTCAGATCACAGCTTTGTGGTTTTGAGTTGGAAGAATATGTCTTAGTCTAAGTGGCTTTGAATATAAGTTTCCACTCATATTCAAATATTTACCCTCCAAATTATGAGTGGTAATTTTTAACACAGAGAAAGCAATCCAGTAAGCTTAATGATCTGGTTTTAAGTTTGGCCACGCCCGTTCACACAGTTTTTCCATATTTCACAAGTACTCTTTGCGCCTCCATTTCTTTATTTTTTTGCACCTAGTGTGTACCTGTCTAACTGTGTGCACCTGCCTTACTCTGTATGCCTGTCTAATAGTGTGCGCCTGTCTAACAGTATGTACTGTTCTGAATGTGAGTGCTTGTCCCACAATGTGTGCCCACATGACAGTGTGTGTCGGCCTGATAGTGTGTGCCCATCTGACTATGTGTTTGTCTGGCTATGTGTACCTGTCTGACAGTGTGTACACACCCAGCTGTGCGCACCAGTCTGACTGTGTGTCATGTCCTGGTCTGAGTGTGCTTGAGTGTCTGATGGTGCATGTCTGTCTCATGCTTGGCATATTTCTTTGGTTCCAGGAGTGGTCGCATATGCCCTAATACTTTCTTGATTAGACGGTTCACTTGCTTCCTCTAAGCAGAGGCCTGCCTGCCTGAGACTCTGTGGTACCCGGAATCCTCAGGTGCTCCTAGATTGACTGTTGCATTGTATGAAGAATCTCTTTGTTGTCCTGTCTAGATTCCAGGTAGAACCGGATGGTGACCCTGACTTGGCGTGCTTCCCCAGCTCAGATGTCCTAGCTCTCCTGCTGGGCCAGGACCACAGCACTTGCTCTTGAATGGGTCCTTCAATTTGACTACTGGAGTGAAGCAAAGTTCTTGCCTTATTATATCTAAATTTTATAATTACTGGAATCTGAGCATGACCTAGTTGCTTGGATTGAATTAGTCATTGTTTTTTCTTTTTTTAAACTTTCACAAAGCTTATTCAATATCTTTTTAGTTTCACTGTATTAATATTGATGCCCCTGGGTTTTTATTTTTATAAACAGGCCTCATTGAAATTGGTAGGACTTTGTTCTGCATGAAAAGAAAGTCCTTAATAATGTAGTAGGAAAAAGAAATGCTGTGTAGAATACAGTTTAAAGGCTGGGGAGGTCTGTGTAGTGTTCAAATCACTTTAGGACATAGGAGTCTCTGCTTTCAGTTTTGGGGTGTACTTTTAAGGCAGTGCCTGCTCAGGTACCTGAGAACGTCACAGAGAAAGGCTTTTTGTTTGTGACTCACAGTTTATGTGATGGTCTGTTTCCTGTCCCCTCCGCTACCTGGTGAACCTTGCTCATTCTCACTTACTTCATTTGCTATCTAACACATGGATGGGAGCCCTCAGGGATGTCTGTGGAGGACTAGGCAAGGATCTAGAATAATAGTGCTTTCCCTATGGTTGGGAGGAAGGGCTAGTTTTCACCCATTGCATGGGAAGGGGTGTGTGGGAAGGGCCAATTCTGGAATGGATGTTTCTGGTGGTTTCCCCCAATTTGGTCCTTAATTCACATCTTCACGTTGGAACACCTTGATGAAAGACTTTGCAGCCATCTTTGGTGGGCTTCCGTTTGAGTTGTTGAAAACCATGGCAAGTGCTGGCCAAGTCTTTACCCTCTCCTGTGCCAGTCTCTGTGGAAGCACACCAGAAGGTCTTTTTGGGGCAGGCTCAGCCAGCCAGGCCTTAGGTCTCTCAGGCTCAGACTTTCCGGCAGGAAACCAATTGCTTGGGGTTGGAGGGATGTTGTTTTTGTCATTCTCTGGGGTTGGTAGTCTTTCCCTCAGAGGAAATGACAGCACACTGGTACATATGAAATGCACTAGTACATAGCATACTAGGGTTGCTCTGGCCTTAATGAAAACTGGTCTTCTCAAAAGGCCCTATAGGCAGGTATCTCAGACACCCACAGAATGCATGTGGCCAACTCATGAAACTTAGAGACTCCCCCACCCCTTTCTCTGAGGAATGGTATTGTGTTCCAGGGACTCATTTTTTTTTGCCCTCTGATATTTCATGACAGCCATCTGTGCAACACCAGGAATTTCTGAGCAGGTGGGAGGGACTCCACGGTCATTGTTTCTGAGAGGTCAAGACTTTGTGTTATCTCTGATTCCTTGCAAGTGGGTTTTGGGTTGTTTCTGCTGTTCTTTATCTGCAAGTGTTTATGTTGAGGTTTACCATGTGATGTTTGCTTTTTGTTCATGTTCTTCCCCTTGTATACAACAATAACTCTCAGAGAAATAAATGGATAGGGGACAGAAGGTCAGGAATCCATGTTGAACATGTAGGAGCTGACTGCCTACAGCCTTCTGATACCTGACCTTATGTTTAGTCCCCTAGGGCACTGGTGACTCTTCTTCCCAAAGCAGAGCTCTCTTAGCTCTTCCTCCCCTGATTGCCTCATAGCTTCCCCTTAACTTTGACTTCCATGGGACGGGGTGGGTAGGGAGAGGTTCAGTGATAGAGGAAGATGGAGCCATGATTGGTGGAAGTGGAATGGGTACAGGAAGGCAGATTTTTCCCCCCCAGTGGCTTTACCCTCTTCCAGGCAATGTTGCTTCTCAAAATTTCACCCTGGGTTCAGCCTGTTGATTGGAGATCAAGTGAAGACCCTGGTGGAGTAGCTGGCTGCGGTATAGACAAACCCATGTGCACTACATACTTGGCAGCCACATCGATAACAATTCCCAGATATCCTTGCCAGCAGGCTGACTTATTTGTAGAGAATGAGAAGGAAAATTTTGGAGTTATTTTTATTTTTGGCACTAAGTGCTCAAAAACATTTATTTCTTCAGTGTAATGTCCTAGCTGGAAACACCGAGACTTTGTTGGTTTTTGTTTTTTAAGAATAAATAGGGGAGAATTCCCTGAGCAACAGTTTTCTCCCCAACAGGATGCCCACAAAAGGTAGAGAATACAAACACCCAGGACCATAGTGGGGTTTGATGGACAGAGTGGTCAGAGGAGCCAGGCAGCTTTGTTGGGTGCCAGATGTCTACAGACTCTCCCTGCTTGCTTCTGGAAAGTTCCTGCTGTTCCAGACCTTAGCCTTGGGCACCCAGGCTATCCCTACTTCCTCTTACAGTCTGCAGAGGTGCTTGCTAGCAGAGCATGCTTTGGGTGGGGTAGCTAAACGAGTCAAGTGCTTGGTGTGGCTGTCATTGCTGCTCTTTGCATCTTGTGTTTCCTCTTCCCTTCCCTTCTCCTCTTCCCCCTCTTTCTCTCCTTTCCCCCCCATTCCTTTCTTTCCTCCTCCATCTCCTTCTTTCCCTCTCCCCTCCTCCCTTCCTTTCTCTTTCTCTCATCACCCCCCTCTTCTTCTCCCCTCTTCCTCCTCCTCCTTTCAAGGTGAAATTTATCAAATGTAAGATCAACCATTTTTAAAGTGAACAGTTCACTGGTATTTTCTACCTTCACAGAGCTGTGCAAGCAAGACCTTCTAGCCAAGTGCTTGTGTGGGCAGGGAGCACCGTGGCAGGACTGGGCCTCCTCTCCAGGATGGATTTCCTGGGAATTCTTCCATCAGCTCTGGGTGCAAACTTTCTTTGCAGGGCATGGCTTAAGAGTAAGGGGTTGGGTGTTTCCCCATTGACTGGACATCTCTCTCATGGCCATATTGGGATCCTCTTGTAGGACAGGTAGAGTTTACTCTGGTGTGTGTGTGTGTGTGTGTGTGTGTGTGTGTGTGTGTGTGTGTGTGTGTGAGTTTACCCACATATAACCCACATAGGATGACAAAGAACACATGGGAGAGAATGAAATTGTAGAACTACTTTTTTCAGCAGAGAGCTTTTATGACTTTTTTGGGGGGGTACATTTTGAGTGGTATGTCTGGAGCACTTTGTCCTTAGGCCACAGATAGGTAAGCTGGTAAGGGTTGGAAATATTTCAATATTAGGATATTACCACTCAAGACAAGTTATTAGCTTGAGTCTATCACTCAATACCTTTTGAATACCTGCTGTACACAGACATCTGAGCTGGACTGGGAGTTTTAGAAGAATAAAATAAAATGCACTATGTTGGCCATGGAGGTTGGATCTTAACGTGATGATTGGTCCTTCATTTATGGGATCTGACCATCTAGAGGGAAAAATCATCACATGTTTGTGTGATATTTGGCTTCTCATCTTTCTAGGGGGAAAACCAGCTTATTTAGCGAGAAACTGACTCACTTGATGAGGAAGAAAAGGTAGAAAGGATTGCCCCATTCCTGTCTCCCGTTGACTAGGCGTAGGGATTGTTTTGTTGCAGTAAATTCCAGGCAAAGTCTGAGAGAATGATGGTACCACCATCACCACCAGCACCAGCACCAGCGTTGTCACCGGATGTTTCTGAAACCTTTTAAAACTAATTATCCTTTTTGAGGAAAAGAAAGTTCCCTTTGTTCTAAGGCTCACTACATCCTTGGTTATTTATTTGCTCCTTCTTTGGAAGGACCAAGGTCATCAATCACCTCCAGATTCCAAAGTCTATGGACCAACTCCGAAGACAGCGCCAATTAAAGTGGGTGTTGTCAAGCACATTTGACTACTACTTACAGGTTTCTTTGTTGAGGGAGGCTTGGTTGAGATGTTTTTCCTATTATTAGCCTATTAGATGTTGAGAGATTCAAAGAGTTAAACATCTCAGATCCTCCCCACTCCTAACATGCATCATCTCAGATCCTTATTCCCAGGATGAGTCATGTGCCTTTGACATGGTATTAGAACTATATGCTAGCAGCAACGAATTAGGGCTAGTAAGTAGCACAAGCCTTTGTTCCTCCCTTGTTTGAAAAGAGAGAGCTTTAGAATGGTCATGGAAGTGATGGAGAGGTGGCTCAGTGGGTAGCGTGAGGCCCTGGATTAGAATCCCAGTACCCATGTAAACAGCTACTTGTCTTAGCTTGCAGCTGCAATCCCAGCAATGAGAAGGAGGTAGAGAAAGGAAGATCCCTGAGATTCGCTAACCAGCTAGTCTTGCACACACACACACACACACACACACACACACACACACACACTCACACACACACACATCATTGTGTCTATTATCGTAAGGGATATGGTTGGAGGATACCAGGAGACTGAGAGTGTGCCGAGTTCTCAGCGCACTCAGAGCCTTCAAGTGGATGATCTCATTCAGATTCCTGGTAACCCTATGAGGCCGGGATCGCTGGGCTCTCGGTTTCCCAGTGGAGATTAGCTTTAGCCAGTAATTGAGTTCCATAAGAGTACTCTGGGTGTGCACTAGCCTTCTGTTCATCTCTCGGGGAGGGTAGCTCCTTAGCAGGCAGCTTGCAGAGAACGCCTTTCATATCACTAATAGCTGGGCCTGCAGTTTAGAGTCAGCAGAGGTCACGGTCAGGGGTATGAGCTGCAAGAAAAGCATGCTGTGCCAGGGCCTGCAGGGCCACTCTGCAGCTGAGTGTTGAAGACACTTTCCAGGTGACCACAGGAACATTTACATGGGTCTCAGTAGGTGAAGGGGGCTGAAGGCCTAGGTGGGCTTGACATAGATTATGTACGCAAAGCATTTGGCACGTAGGAGTTGTGATAAGGGAGGGAGGTGTTTATTTAAATGACATTTTGAGACTAGATGTCTTTGGCAGTGACTCCTGCTAGCCCTGGCTTTCAACCACTGATGCCCTGTTCCAGCACAGCCTTGGCCACTGGGCAGACAGGGGACAGTCTACTGTGACAATGAAAGGTAGCTTCAGATGTTCTGCATGGGACATGGTGTCCACAAGTGTGACCACTTTCTCCAGGCCAGAGGACAGGGAAGAAAGGGCCACTGGTTATCTCCAGAGCATGATGGCTGCCTGCCTCGGTAATCCATAGGACTAGATGGGAGGCCATTGATTTTCCTCGCTGTAAATCTTACCATAACAGCCCCCGAGAAAAGCAATTTGAATTTCGCAGTTATTGTTTAGCTGGGAGCCCATCTCTGCTCTCTTTATGTATTGCTTGTAAATCTAGAGTAAATGAAAGTACGACTTTAATTAAGTTTGCTTCCCAATAGCCTATTCTGTGCATATATCATTCCTCTGGATGGAACGGACTTCAGGAAGCCAGGGTTTCTTGCATTGATCACTGTGTTACTGCTTGAGTCTTTCCTGTCTTCGCCTCCCACTTTACCCAGATATACTCTGTTGCCCTTTGATTGAAATGCCTACAAGTTCAGGGTATTACTACTACTACTACTACTACTACTACTACTACTACTAATAATAATAATAATAATAATAGGGTTTGTTTTCTTTCTGCTTTGATTGGAAACATAGGATTTATGTTGCTTTTTAAACTTGAAACATTCTGGGTTCATACGATGGCTCAGTGGTAGAGGTGATTTGGCAGGCAAGCTTGAGACCTGAGTTCAATCCCTGGAACCCACATAAAAGTGGAAGGAGAGAATGCACTCCACAAGGTCATCCTTTGATTTCAGTGTTTATGGTGGAGCATGTGCCCAATCTACTACTACTACTACTACCACCACCACCACTACTACTACCACTACTACTACTACTACCACTACTACTACTACTACTACTACGACCACTACTACTACTACTACCACTACCACTACTACTACTACTACCACTACTACTACTACCACTACTACTACTACCACTACTACTACTACCACTACTACTACCACTACTACTGCTACTACTACTCTACTGCTACTACTGGACTCACCTACTCCATACACAGCATAATAATAAAATTAAATTGCAAAAGCAAGGAGATTTTTTTTTTACCAACAGTAAAATTGAAGCATCATAATACTTGGTCATTTGGCTGTGGATAGCAAGGCTTTGCTCTGCGTGCCTTTGGGAGTCACAACAGTTTTTGTCCTGTGGGGTGGTCCCAAGGGATGAGTTATTGCACATGTATTGCTTAGAAGGATGCTCCGTACATGATTAGAACTCTGAAGATTTCAGCTGCTGCCAGGACTGCCATTGTCCCAAAGATATCAAACTTTCAGATGTGTATTTGGAAATCTGATAAGCTTGTGGGTAAAATCCTCCTCCTCTTCCTTCTTCTCCTTTCTTATATATAGTGGGGCATGACATAGTTCAGTCTTACAGAAACGAACTTCCCCCATATTACAACAGAAGTCTGGAGAGAGCACCACTCATAGCTGGCATGTTCCATATCATTCTGCTTCTCTGAGCTCTTCCTTTAAGCTGAGGTTCTTAAAATATGAACTTAGCTCATTGTGTAAATGATTTAAATATTGATCCCCCACCTAAAACTAAGGTATTATCCATTACATTTCAGGGGCCTTCTACCTGCATAGTAACTGTGGGTGTTTACGTAATACTTAGGCCATTTTAGTTGTTTTTTCAACCATGTTTTCTTGGCTCAACCATGTGGACACTTGCCTTTTATTGTTATAGTAATTATGGGTTTTTTTTTTTTTTATGTGTTTTTGAGCCTTTTGCCAGGAGGCCCTCAAGCTTGTAGTAAACCCCCTGCTTTGGCCTTCTGAGCTTGAGGATTGTAGGCCTGAGGTACCACACCTGGCTTGGTTGTATTTCTGGCTTGGTTGTATTTCTTTGTGAAAGCTTTTTGCTTGTTTGTTTCCTTTTCTGTTCGAGGGTCATGAACTTTTATCATCATTCACAGACTTTATAGACAAAAGAACATAGCAGGGTTTCGTGAAAACTGAGTCCAGGGTTGTGCACATCATTGTATTTATACACGAGAGCAGCTCTGTCCTCACATCAGGACCAGCAGGCACTCTGGATGCTCCTTTGTAGACAGCCCTGGGCACAGTTGGAGCAGCCCGTGGAGCAAGGCTGTGGCATTCCTCTAGGAGGGTACCTGGTCTTTGTAGCTGCAGCAGCTGGGCAGGAGCAGGAACTGCAGTGTTGCCGTAGCAGTTTGGGGTCTGTGTCCAACATAATCAAGACCAGGTCTGAAGAAACCAGCAAAACCCGGCCATGTTATTTTGGAAGGCATGTTACTAGAGTTTGGCATCTGGATAGCTGTTCCCGATGTGGGATCATGGAGTGACAGACAGGGAATGTCATGGCCACAAGGATGTTTCTACTGCTTTCCTACTACCTGTCCGATCCCTTGCCCTCTTTAGGCCGTCATGTGAATGGTGTGCAGATATTCAATGGGAAACAGCACCTCGTCGGTGACTCAGAGGTCTAATTCGTGAGGATGTTCACTCGCATGCATGCTGCCTAATTATGTCGCCACTTTTCTGAGTTTTCAGATAATATCTTTTTGGCATCATCTTACTGGCTCTCAGCTTAAAAAAAAAATGACAGTGTTTTACCAGTTTAGATTAACTCTTCACATATCTTTCTGACTTTTTCTCAATTTGTTTGGCTTTTTGATTTTCTAAAAAGTTTTGGTTTCGGTTTAAAATTTTTCACTACAATTGACTTCTTAGAGAACTGTAAATCTATAACGTTATTGTGGAGAAATCACACAACGATTCTTTGCTCCCATGACATTAACAAGAAGAAAGCGTGCATAATAAATTCAGTAGCAAAAGCCACACCCACCGTCATCTACCTCACTCCTTTTGATTTGTACAGTGTTTCTTGTGGCATCTTTCAGGGATGATAAAACATGTGTTTACATGTATTCAACCTGGAAGGAGTCATGTATCCTTGTTCTGCACCTTGTGTTTGAGCACTTAAAATATACTGTGGGCGGGGAGTGTATTTGAGAGATGGCTCAAAAGGAAAGAACATGTACGACTCTGACAGAGGTCCTGAGTTCAATTCCTAGCACCATATGAGGCCACTTACAACCACCGGTCACTCCACCTCTGGGTAGACCCAACATCTCTGGCCTCCACAGACACATGAATTCAAGTGCACATACCTGGACATGTATACTATTAAAAAATTGTCCTTTGGTAAGGCTGCCACAGTGGCAGTTTGTAAACAGGCACGCACACATAGACACATTGCATATATGTTCGTGGTCTAGCTCATAATACTCTGGCCCTTCTCTGTTTCCTCAGCCTGTGCTGACAGACCTTTGTTCTCTCCCAGTGTTCTCTAGTTTGAAGCTAAAGAAGTTTTCTCTCTTTCAGAGGTTTAGCAATGAGCTTTTTTAAAAATCTTTTCCAGTTTTGCAGGCTCTGTGTTCAGAACCCTCTGGAGTCACACTTAGTCAGAATGGTGGGACAGGAAAGAGGCCTGGGAGTTCGGAAAGCTCAGCTTTGTAAGTTAAAAGGAGGCAGTGCCTCTAACTGGCTTCCACGATGTATGTTGGCACGCTATTGCTTTGTGCATAATTACTCTTTTCATAGCTTAATCCATCTATTATTGTGTGGTGCGGTGTTTAGACATAGCCATAATTACAAATCTTGCATGTTTATAAATACGAAGATGACTGATCAAAACAAGACTCTTGTCAGTAAGAACACTGCTTGGTCCGTGTAAGAAATCAATGGAAAATAATTGGTGGTGAGCTATGTTCCACTGACTCAGAATACCGCTCCTGCCTCTCCACTGGCCGCAGAGAGGGGAGTCTGTCCCTCACTTGGCCTTTGGGGTTCTACTCCATCTTATTTTTAGACCCAAGCTTCGGTACGGTATGTACAGAACCAGTACCGGATGTCTGCTTTGGAATGGGTCTCACCTAGTGCACTCAAGTGTATTTGCCATGGAATTAAATTGCATAAATTCTGGTTTTGTTGCTCTTATGTTTCAAAGATCATTGGAAGCCAACAGTGTCAGACTCGGCTTCTTCAAAAATGGTTTAAAAAACACCATATGTTCTTTAAAAATCTTTCTCCTTGCCCTGAACAGAACACAAATCATTGCAGATAGTATGGAGGGCCAGGGTGGCTCACATATTCTCTGAGATGATTATATATATATATATATATATATATATATATATATATATATATATATATACATACATACATACATACATACATACATATATATATATATATATATATATATATATATATATATTTAGTGCAACTCACTACATGCATGAGTGACTTTGATTCAAGTATTGCTCATGAATTGCATGGGAAGTACTAAAAAAAGAAATGTAAATTTTCCAAAATACTTTGGTGCCAAAATTGGCTCCCCTGTCTGCTGAGAGCTTGGCTGCTTTGTGCCCTAGGTTACAGGAACAAATGAAATCAAATCAAATAAAAGGAGCTTTAGAGCCCTTGGTAGCATACATCTGTCCCCCTCCTCTGACCTGGCTGGTACCCAGATGGCTCCTGAGTGGCACAGTCCTGGTTGTCTCCCTTACTATCCCTCTCTTGGGTGAAGCAGGTGTTCTTTTCAACTTCCTTTGCATCTCAAAGCCTCTGCATTTCCTCAAATACAAGCTGGCAGGTCTTGACTTCTTCCTAGTTATTATGTTGCTTCTGTCCCTCTCCTCTTGGTATGAGGAAGGCCAGGGGTACTGGTTTTCTGTTTGGTCATTTCAGGAGTGTGGCTTCTGGCTGAGGTTGTTTCCCTGCAGCCAGCGAGCACTTCCAGCAAAGGTTGGGTCGGCTCACCTCAGCAGCCTCTTCTTGAGCATTGTGGAACCTCCTGCTGGCATGCTTAGCCAGGCAGGAGGGCTGGTTGCACCTTGACTATAAGAACTGTTACAATTCTTTTGCCTAGCCAAAACAAACAAACAAAGCCCCCAAACCCCAAACGGGAACAGGTGACTGTTTCCAGGACCAGATAGATTGCTGTGTCTCCAGCCTCAGGTGTTCTGCAGACAGGAAGCTGCGGGGTCAGGATACTCCAACCGCCCATCTTTTACCCGCCATGAACCTTCTGATTTACAGTGCTGGTTGTGATGCCAGACACGCTTATCCACGGGGGATCCCCATTGAGATTGTAAGTCACTGAAAACCAAAGAGGAAGAATGAGTTAGAATGGTGCCCATTGTTCTTTGTTAGGAAAGGATCCCATTCTTTGGCAGTGGACAAATATTTGCTTTTGAAGAATCTGGTGGCATGTCGGTGGCTTTGTTCGTAGCCGTTCATAAATACATGCTCCGTCGCCTCTGAGGATTCTGAAGCATGTGCTCCGTGGATCATTTTATGCTCGGAGCCTGGCTGTGTGTAATCTGTGCTTTCCTCATCCCCCCTCTGAGCATCTCCCTTCCTCTGACCCAGATGGTTTCTGTACAGGATCTGATCATGGTCCACATGGTTTCCTATTGGAAGTTGACACAGAACAAGCATCTCTCTTACTATGGTCAGAGGTGAGAATTGCTGTACAGCTTTCTTGCTTGGTGCTAAAGCAGCACCAGGGAAAGAGCCCTTCCTCGCTTCCTTTCTGTTCACGTGAAGTCCACAGCCAGGAGCTGGGACCTCTGGGAAGCTACTTGGCATCCCAAAGACTCAGCTTCATCTGAAGAGCAAGAGGAAAATTCTCTTAGTTCCTAAGCTTTCATACCTGTGTCGTAATGTCTTTAGAGGTTGTGAGGATTAAGTAAACGAATAGGCATCCGGGTTCTAGTACAGCTTCTATTGCGTGGTAAACACTCAATAAATGTAGGCTATGATTACCGTGATCTTTGTTCACAGAGAAGTAACACTGACACGTGAGAGGGCTAAACACTATGGGCGTACAGCCGTCGCAGAAGCCAGCCTGTCCCCCGGAGCCTACAATCTCTATTACTTGTGATAGGAAAAACAATAGCTTCCACCTGTCAAAAGTGGGGATTAACTGAAGGAAGAATGAAATGACAAGAAATTCATGCGGTTGTTTCCGTGGAGAGACTGGACTGTGGCAGGAGCTAGGGCTCTGTAATGACAGGCACAGGGCCGGTCATTCGGCATCTGAGGAGAGTAAAGTGGCAGCCCGGGAAGAAGAGCAGGCAGTAAACAGCCACAGGGCTCTGCAACCGATTCCAAGGCCTTCTAAGGCCTTCGGAGACTCGAGAGGCCCTAGGAAAGCATCTATCTGGGGCCAGGTGGGTGGGACAGGGAAAGGCCTCCAGAAAAACGCATGCCTGCAGATTTTCACAGAGCTCCACAGGGAGAGGACCAGGGATGTAGACCTGCTAGAAGCTTAAGGGTTCAGTTACCAACACTTGTTCGATGTAAACTCGGTATGTTATTTATTTGGTTACAAGAGAGCCCTTGGCAGCTCTGTGTGATGTTAAAATAAGACCTGTTGTTCCCTGTGAGTGGAAGTCCTTATTGAACAGCCAGCTGGAACTGCTGGGTTTGCATCTTGTAGATGCTCTGACGGCGGCGGCTGCATGGAAGATGGATTAGAACAGTGAGAATGAAGTCCAGTGGCCACTCGAGCTCATTCAGATGTAATGAATGGAAAAGGCCCCAGAGCATCCTTGGGGACCAGGGTTGCAGAGTCCAGGGATGCATGCATGCAGATTCTCACAGTGCTCTACAGAGAGTGCAGACCCAAGTTCTGAGTCTTCTGACGCTGGGCACTGCCAGGACCCTAACTGTCCTTAACTGTCAAATGCCAGGATCAACTCCAACGGCTGTGAGATGAAAACTGGGCCATTTATTTTAAAAACGGAGAAGCTGAAGCAATCTGATAACATCGGTCTCAGCAGGACTGCTGACCTAATTGGCTTATTTAGGTTTATTAGCCTCCCTGCTCTGATGGATGGCACACAACCTCCGGAAGATTTATGGTCTTAGTTTTGTAAGTGGTCCTATTTCTTAAAATTGGCAGGTTCCTATGGAAATAAGAGACTTTATAAATAGTATCTGGTAACTTCGGCCCCATCTAAAATATGGAAAGGATAAATGATGTGGATGGCTGCTCTCTGAGCATCATGAATTATGTATGTAGCAGGCTACTGCCTTCTCTATGGCTGCCCAGAGCCAGTCTTTTGTTCTAGTAAATTTTCAGCCATGGTGCTTGTAAAAGAAGAGGTCAGATCAAGTGCATGGAAGGTGTCTGTTTGGGGTAGGATCATGAGGTTGCTGTCTAAGTCATGGTGGTGTTGTTTTTGTTTTTGTTTTCCATCATCAGATTTGGAGCAGCTGGGAGGAGGGGCCATGGACTGTTCACAGCTGGGGGTTGGGCTAATGATGGACTCAGAGCTCCTTGGCTCACAGCCCCTTAGGAACTTCTAATTCTCCCCTGTGCCCTGACCAACCTCTGTACCCTGTACACAGAACCAGGTTGGATTGTAACTATCTTCTCACCTAGGAAGTGAAACAGGTTGGAGAAATGATTAGGGATGTGTCCAGGGTCTTCTCTTGCAGCCATTTTTCTCTCCGTGCTGGGCGAAGTCAGAAAGGATTTTAAGATACGGAAGTGCAGAGCCAGTCTGCTTCTCTTTGCTTTACTCTGCTCGCAAAGCGATCTGAATCACCAAAGGCTTAAAGCATTTCCCACACGAAAGTGGCGACGACTGTAAATTGAATCCATTTGTGCCGGTGCTTAGTTTGGTCACTCCCTCTTTCTATAGAGGAAGCTGGCTTCCCAGCTGGCTGCTGCAGGTGTCCTCTGTAATTAATTGGAAAGAGCATCTCACCCTGGGTGTGTCGTTCCATCTTCCATAAAATGATAGATCAAAGATCCAAGCTGTTGAAAGTGACCTCAAATTGAGGGAAGCCCACAACCTATGGGCCACCTCTGTTTAGAAGTATCTGGTCTGATTACCAGGGACTGTTTCTGAGGTGTTTGTCAAAGCAATAGTGTAATAATTCAGCATCGGATTAAAATGTTCTGGCACCACTTTAAAGAGCTCATTTTGGGTGTTTGGTTCTTAATGGGTTAAAAAAAATCTTAGCTAGAATAATTGAGGTAATTTATTGAAGTGATGTATGTAGCAGTCTGCTCCTATAATATAGGAAACGGGATCGAATACAGAGTTTAAATGGGCAGGTTGTAGCTGTCAGGATATTGATTCTTTTAGACGTGTGCTCACTCAGCTAGAGTTTACTGTGGCCTTCTAGCCACCTGCCATTAGCAGGTCCATCTCTGGAACCTGCCCTCAAGGACTTGGGTTCAAGCTGATCAAGGCTGGCAAGGCTGTGACACAGGGCAGGAGGTCAGTAGACCAAGTGCCAAGAGAGTTCCGAGGAATGAGAATCCTTCTGATTGCCGGGGCCCAAGAAACCAACGTTCTGTCGATTACTGGAGAGAGCATGTGGGAATAAATCCTCTTTTCCTCTATAGAAACCATTGAGTCCCTGGGTTATTTTTGATTTATCATTAGCTCATTTAACTTTTGTGCTACATTTAAAATCCTGGGCTTGTTAATAATAAAGGAGTAGAAATACTGGCAATCGAAAATGATTTTCTAAGGGAAGCCTGGTAAGAAGGTGAATGCATGGGTCCTTTGATTTTTGCATCATATCAATAATGCTTACTGTCACTATCCCTGTGTCATTAAAAAAAGCACACTTTCAGGAGTGTGGATTGTATCCTTATAATGTGCTATTAAAATATAGCAGAACGTTGAGATGGAAAAGGATGTACCAGGCCTCTGTACTAGCAGTGTAGTTTTTAGTGGCCATGGGTTTTGTTGAGTTGTCTTCTATTTGAGACCAGCTTTGAAATACTCAGTCCATTTGCTTTGTCATCTCATTTTCTTCAACCCAAAGACGTGCTTTGTCTCTCCTTTCGTATTATGCTAGTGATAGAGGACAGAGCTGAACTAAAGACACTCAAACCAGATCATACCAGATCATTTCTCTATTTTCCTGTGCCACCTTTTCTGTTGATATTATTTACAGATGATGAGACTATGCCTTACAAACTGCCTTGTATATCTGTCCCTGTAGAAGTACATCCTCATCCTTATACAAACTGCCTTGTGTGTTGTCGGTATCTGTAGATATGCATCCTCAGCCTCCAAAGATGGGGACAGCCTCAGCTCCTTGATTCCTGAACTCATACCATGACTATTTACAAACTGCCCCAGGTAATGCTTGTTAGCGGAGCACATAAGAAGAGAAAGATACAAGTAGTGATAGGACATTTTGCATCCCCCCCCCTGCAGTCATGGTGAGTGAGGCAGTTCCTGCTGAGTGAAGATAAGGTGGCTCATTGGTCATTTGGTACCATGGACCTTCTTGCCGGGTGTAAGACTACTTCTTTCTAGGTGGCCGTCCATGTCTCCGAGCCTCTGTTTCACTGTCCAAGCCTTATCTCTGAAACAGCAGTCACCATTAGAGACGGATAGGCATAGTACCTCTGGCAGGACTGACACACAGGTGACTGTGACCATGGGCCAGTGTTACCTAAAGGACATTGAGCCCCCTAGATTTCCTGGACTCTTTTTTTAATATTCTTATGGCTTGGAGGAAATGTGTGTGTGTGTGTGTGTGTGTGTGTGTGCGTGTGTGTGTGTGTGTCTTTAGCTACAACTAAGCCCTCCCTCAAACTGCCTAGGTAGTCCCTTGGGAATAAGAGTTTAACTTTCTTTATCATTGCTGTCTTTTTCAGGTTGACATGGCTGGATGATTTTTTTCCCAGGGCTTTTCTGTCTGGAGAGCCAACTGGCCGACAGGACAAGGAGGGTGGGGGACCTCTATTCTGGAGTAGGAATACTCCCTGCCCTAGTTTTTCTCTCTTCCTGAGTCAAATAATAGAACTCCAATTGTTTTATATAAGCAGCCTTCTGACATTTTGGCCTATGAAAATTAAAATTTCCCAAGACACTAAATATCAGATTTGGGAACACCAAATAGCCAGGCAGTCTGACCGTAGCTGCTAGTTTTCCTAATAATTGCTAGAAATCCCAGAGACACTTCAGGTGGCTCCCCTTAAATAGCTGAGTTCTTTACCAGGAATGTACTATAATCATGTACCTGGTAGTCATCCTCTAAAACTAAGAGTTTCCAGACAGAACTAAATGAACGTTGCGTGTCATGTGTCATAGGTTTTCCTGAGTGACGTTCCGAGTGGGGTCCCTGTGAGTTAGGGCTAGCCTAGCCTTCCTTCTCTTTGCCTCCTGCACTTGTAGATACCAGTCTATTTTTGTCATATCTCAACATCTTCAACCTCGATCCTTTAAGCTTGCTGTCTTAAATTAAGTAAATCTATAGTTTGTTGACCTCTCATTTTAAGAACAAAACCTCTCTTTTTATAGTTTTGGTTTTTATTTTAAGCATAGATGGAATCCTAATTAATTTTTTCAGAAACTGGGTGTCCTTTTTGAATAGCTGGCATGAGATTCCTACATCACAAGGGATCTCAAGTAACCCTTTGGATGAGAAAATGTCAGTGCCACTCCATAAGTATGTATGATGCCACCTCCTCTCAGTCTGTCCGTCTGTCTGCTGTCTGCCCTTCCCTCTCCTTTTCTCTAGCATCTTCTATTAGTTAATTTTCCAATTACTGAGACAAGATAGTTGATAGGAAACAACCTAAGGGGAGAAGCACATAAACCTGTCAGGCAGGTTGCCTCAGCTCGCGGAGAATAACAAGAAAGAAGGCCTACCCCTAGTGACCTACTTCCTCTAGCTAGGGACCAACTTCCTCTCCCCCAACCCCTAGCTAGATCATGTATTTAAACATAGAACCAATGGGAGACAGTTTACATCCAAACCATAGCCAGCTCGTAGGTGAGCTTACAATAGTGACTACCAAGTGACCCAAGCCCAAGGACCTCAGTCCCGAGGTGCAGCTGTTACATATGTTTCAGAACTATCTTTTTGGTTTCTAGAAGCTGTCATAAACATATTTGAGTATTTTAGGACAAAAGAAATTAAAAGAAAATGACTCGTGGTTTGAATGAGAATTGCCTTCATTGGCTCATATGTTTGAGTATTTTGTAGCCAGGGAGTGGAACTATTTGAAAAGATTAGAAGGATTAGGAGATGTGGCCTTGTTGGAGGAAGTATGTCACCGGGGTTTGGGCTTTGTGGTTACGAAAGACCACATTTGGGACCCATTCTCTCATATTCATTCTCCCCTCTCCCCCTCTCTCTGCCTGTGGATCAGGAAGTAGAAGTCTCAGTACTTCCCCAGCACCATGTCTGCCTGGATGCTGCCATGCTCCCCACCAGGATGATAATGGACTAAGTCTCTGAAATTATAAGCCAGTCCCCAGTTAAATTCTTTCTTTTATAGTGTTGCCTGGGTCATTGTGTTTCTTCATGGCAATAGGACAGTGACTAAGACAGAGAAAAATCAGAGTCAGGGACAAGCCAATTTTACTACTTCATGGGCTGGGAAGTAGGTTGCTGTCTTAGTCACAGGCTGTTTTAGTTGGGTTTGAGTTGGCATAGTCTTTGATCATTCATTTCTTTGCCTGTGGGCAAAGTGTCTTGGGTGAGGCCCAACTCCGAGTAACACACAGTCTAGCTTAAGGACCAGAATGCTGGGCAGTTTTCTCAAAGGCAAGTCATAATTATATGCTTCTCTGGTGAAAACAGAAGGTAGAAACCTTTCAGTTATATACATACATACACACATACACACATACACACACACACACACACACACACACACACACACACATATATATGTATATATATATATATATATATATATCCAAAGACTAGAGAGCAAGTACAGATGGGACATGGCTGGAGTAAGAAGAGAGAAATGAGGGTAAGGATATAGATCATAAGAAGAAGAGTTTGCTAAAAATATATGTGATGTCAACTAGATGTGATGTCATGTAAGCCAGAGATAGGTGGAGGCCCTTGACTGCCCACTGGTGTGTAACATAAAGAGAGCAGACAATAATGGAGCAGTCACCTCAGGTGGAAGCCATATTGAAACACCCTCACTGAGAGAGAACGACCTGCTGGAAGTCAGTCTGTAATCAGTAAGTTCTTTTTAAAAACAAGAGTTCCAAATTGGAGACCTCACTACCTGTTTTTACTACTTATTCTGAAGCTATAGTAACCAAGACAGGGCAGTACTGACTCAGCTATAGACAGATAAGCATGAAATATGTAGCCAATAGGATTTGGACAGCATTGCAAGTCTTCTATGAGAATGGCATTTTCAACCTTGTCCCATAGTAACACGAACTTGAGATGGATTACAGATCTTAGTAAAACATCCAAGATAATAAGTCTTCCTAAGAGTACATAGGAGGAACTTTCTGTGATCTCTGCATAGGCAAAACTTACTGTTTTGATTAAAAAACAAGAACAGTGGACCAGAGTTTTTAGAATGATTTCAGATTCACAGTAAAATGGAGTAGAAGGCATAGTAATTTCTTATGTGCTCAGATGCACATAACATGCAGCCTCCAGGATGGAATGATACTCTGAGGAACCTGTACTAAAAGGTCATTGTCACATCAATTTATGGTAGGCATCAGTCCAAATGCATTTACAATGGAAAAATGTACAATAGGTATTCACTGTTTACAGAGTAGTTTTCTGCCCTCGAAACCCTATGAACTCAGCCCATCCCTCCTGCCTAACAGCAACTATTGCTTTTAAGTGTAGAAACTAAGAAAAAAAATGTAGTTATTAAAATGAAATGCTTTTGGCCCCCAAAAGAACTGTAAGAGAATGCACGTGCAGCCTCAGATATGTGTGAAAACTCCTGACTTAAAAGACAAAATCAGAACTATGGCTCTGTTAGAAATAGCAGGAAAGATCTGGAGTCTTGTCCCTGAGTCTGGTTTAGCAGTGGAAAGCTAGTGTACAAAACAATGTCATCCTGAGTCACTGGAGAAACGTGGATTTAGGAGATGCCACTGCATATCATTCTGTGGCTGAGAAGTAGATGAAATATCAGAAAGATGTGTAAGACCTTGGACTTCCCCACTGTGATGCTGAAAGCGGAAAACAGTGTAGCCTCTTTGATGGAATTTGTTAGTTTCCCATAAAGTTCAAACTACATCCACCATATAAGCCAGGAATTCATTCCTAGGTATCTTCCCAAGGGGAGAGCATCTGTTCCAAAGAAGACTTCTATAAACATTCCTGAAAGATCTGTCCGTTTTGTTGTTGTTCTTTATTAAACATATACTGGAAGTGGCTTGCTTGTTAAATGGTGAGACATTGAGTCCATACAGCCATGGAAAGACAGACAGAGCTTAGGAACAGCCCGGATGTAGCTCAGAATCCTGCTCCTCCCAGGCAGAGGCACACGCAGAAAAGGCACATTCTGTGTGCTGTCACCCCTGTGGAATTCTAACAGATGAAAGTAAAGCTACTGTATCGACAGAAGGTACTTCAGGGGCTGATGTAGGGAGAGGATTGTCCGCCAGAGGTACAGGGAACTTTGGGGGCACATGGACACACTACATGCCACGATTGTGTCAGAAATTGTGAGACTAGATAGTTTGTCCAAGCTCTTCAGATTCTACACTTTAAAATTATTGAATTTTTATTACAGGTAAGTTATACCTTATTAAAGTTAATTGAAAAGTTATGGTCTGGTTACTGTATTTTCCTTAGGTATTCTGACATATGCCTCCCTTTCCCCCCAAATCCACTTGGTTTCTGTCTCTGGCTATATAATTTTACTATGTAAAGGTTTATCAATGGGACATTGTTATTAGAGACAAAGCCAGGCTACCCATCTGAGGTTTTGTGACTGTTCTCTTAGGTTTAAGCAAATGTTACTGTTGATGCCCAGTTGCTCCTCAAAAAAGTTATACATTTATTTATTATTATTGTGTACTGATGACATGCATGTTGGAGTGTATGCAGAGGTCAGGCGACAACTTCATAGAGTCATTTCTCTTCTGCACTTCACATGAGAACTCTCAGATAAACAGGCCGGCAGAGCAAACCCTCACTACCTGAAGAGCCTTCTTGCTCTCCAAACTTGCTGACCTAATATTCCACTCAATTTGACCCACAAAAGCAGTAAGTTCAATACTTTTAAACAATGGAAGAGTTTTGTTTCCTTTTTAATTCATTGCAGTGATGACTTGGCAAAGTGAGTACATCTTGTGACTGTAGTAGTTGTTAAATGTTAGAGTTGTTATTATTATTATTTGGTGGTATATACATATATGTATACATATACATGCATACATATACATATGTATGTATATGTATATCTGTGTGTGTCCAGGTATTGAAGAGGCCAAAAGAGGGTATTGAATTACCTGGAGCTAGAACTAGCTATATGTTTCCCAATATAGGTCCTAGGGACCAAACTCAGGTTCTTAGCCAGAACTCTTAACTGTTGAACCATCTCTTTAGCCAAATTTTGGGGGTCTCAAAGACATTGTTTAAGGTGTCAGGTTTTTGTTCCACTTTATACATTTTATTTTGCTTTATTACATTTAATAAATGACTTCAATACATTTTACTCACATGAGCACGCATAAGTACACAGATGTGCACACACACACATAACTCTTAAGGTATTTTACTTGTCCAGCAGATGGATTTGATGTTGTCTCACCCCTAAATTTAGATGATTAAAAGAGCTGTATAGATTTTGCCATTAGTAGTAAGCCATTGTGAAACATATATTTCAGTCACTGTGTGTTTGCTATGCTTGGGAGGGTTGTTTGGGCTTCAGGCTGAAGTAATTAGCAGTTCTGGATTTGCACGCATACATCTGCATAAACATGTATGCACATGAGCCGGAAGAAATGGAAAGAAGATTGATGATTCAGTTTGCATGAAAATTAAAACAGTCTGCCGAGCGTGAGCTTTGCTCTCAGCTTTCCAGAAAAGTCTGTGTGGTCTGTCCTTGTTAGAGGATGACCTCACCTCACTCCTCCTTCAGTTACTGGTGGAACACACTGAGTATTAGTCCTGGGAAATGATTGGGATGACGTCATGCTATCTCATTCGGAGGGAAAGTGATCTTGGGGAATTGGCTGTCACTTCATTCTGAACCTTATTTGCTGAGGTGACGGCAGAGGCTTAACCTGAAATGACTGGAGACATACTCTAGAGAGTTCAGTGTGTCCACACTGGTCAGCTTGATAGGATGTTTTCTTAGATCTTTAATAGAGATCCATCTAGCAAAATGGAAATGAATGGGATGCATGCTTTTACCTCCTCAACAGTGTGGCACATGGTCTTCTATTTTTCTAATAACTACATACAGGACTGGGGACACACACAGGTGGTGCTTACCATCTGTAGGTGTCACAGTCTAGCTTAGGAATCAGGTGACACTGTCCACACACAGTACGTCTTTGGACACCAGCCACAAGAGAGAGTGTATCCAAGAAACGATGAGATTGGTTTCCATTGCTTTGTTCGGATGTTTCAAGGACTGCCTGCGTACTCTCTCTGACAGGACCTTGTTTTTGATTATGGTTTATACTCTGCAGGGGAGCTATTTCGAAAGCCAGTTTATTTTAGAAGGGCACACTCTGAGGCAGACTTTAGGACTAGTTAAATGTGGTTTCAAATCCAATACCCACTACCTAAGGCCTATAATCCTGGGGCAAATTATTTAATCTCTTTGGGTTGCGGCTTTCTTATTTGAAAATAGGAATCGTTTGATTAGAATGTACAAAGCTGTGGTTTTTACCCTTGGCACCACAAAATGAAGCAAAATTCACCAAGAGCTAGTGGTACAGCAGAGAGGCAGTGTGAGTCCCTGGGCCAATTTTAACACTGACCAAACCAAACCAAACTAAACCAGTGTCACCTATAGCTGGACTATTATTTAAATCTTACCATGCTGTAAATTGACCTTTTTTGGTATTTACTTCTGAATTTCAACCCGTGTTTATATTCATGTAACCATTACCACATTTGGGGTACAGAATGATCTTTGATCTCAGGGAGGTTCTGGCCGGCAGTCCTTCTGAAGTCATGTGAGTCTTCTCTGTCTTATATGTACTCAACAGTGGTCTTGGGGTACAAATTATTCTTAATTTATAGTGCATATCACCCCAAATGAAAATAACACACACACACACACACACACACACACACACACACACACACACACACACACACACACACCACTCTCTTTTCTGTGAGATGGGGAGTGGAGGCAGCATCCACTCTCTGTCTTTCCCCTCCCTTACCTTTTGCTCATGAAAACTTGCACCATTCTGTATCTCCATGGAAAAGTCGGAACTGCAGAAAGTCTGATTTAAATGTCCTTCCTTCACACGGCTCTTTCTAATGAAGTCACACAGTCATGAAATTCAGTATAGCTCCTTTGGGTCTGGGGGTGCCTCTCAATGACAGGGTGTTTGCCTGTCACTGATAAGGCCATGGCTCCGGGTTCAGTGTCCAGCACTACAGGAAACAAAGCAACCAACAGTTAGAGCACCAAAAGTCTTCAGCTCCAAGAAATGTGGGAAAACATACAAAAGATTATAAAATAGAAAAATTTGTGTACAAAGTTTTTTCTTCTGAGGCAAAGATATTTCCAATGTAGTTTTTTCTTTTCTTCAGGACCAAGTTTGTGATTGTAGATTCTAGTAAAATGAATCTGTCACTGTTGCCTGTTTTAACTGGGATGTGCTATATGATTAGTTAAATTTTTTATATTTAATAGAGTTTTAAACATTAAATTTAAATGTTCTTTCGCTTAATAGAATTATCAAAGGGTCATAAAAAGAAGTACAAAAACAATAATTTTGTATATTTAGATTTTAATAATACAAGACAGCCAAGTCTACTTTCTTAGTTTTAGAAAGCCAAAGTCTACCCCATAGTGCTAGTATAAGGAGTAAATAAAATTTGTGTAAATATGCATGATGCAATGTTTGCCATGTAGTGAGCATTTAACTCACTGCCTTCCCTTCCTTCCTGGCTTCTTCCTTTATTATTTTTGTTTTATGTGTTTGGCTTTGACTGCACATATGTCTGCCCACCACTTACATGTCTGGAGCCCACAGAGACAAGGCATCAGATTCCCTTGGATGTTGTGGATAGTTGGGAGCTGCGGTGTGAGTGCTGGGAATTGAACCCAGGTCCTCCCTAGCCAGCCTTCCTTCCTGGTTTCTTAACTACCTGCTCCCCTTCTCATCCTCCCGTGCCTCACTTGTGTTCAGTTCGGTCAAGGGCGTTAGACCGGCAGACTCCTCAGACGCACTAGCTTGTGCTAAAATATTTTGTGTTGTGTTTCTGGGAGGCCCAGTCGCCTAGGCTTTTCATAGTGACTTCTGTGAAATGGGTACTCATGAATGGGGATCGAGGTGGGTGCGTGTGCATGCGTGTGTGTGTGTGTGTGTGTGTATGTATATGTGTGCATGCATGTTTGTATGTGTTTGTGTGTGAGTATGTGTTCAGCAGGTAGAACTTGTACATACAGTAAAGTTTGTTTTAAAATTTAGCTGCTTGAAACACTACTTGTAAATGCTTACTTTCTGTTAAATACATAACTAAAAGGAAGTTATATATCGAGTGAATTCAGACAAGACTATTTTTGGACTTAATTTAAAAATTTAAGTTCATCTCAGCAGAGTTCTGTACTCATTTAACAAAAATGTGTACATATACTATACACACACATAAACTATATATACACACACATATATATGTACCATAAACTATATACACACACATACATATACATCAATTTGTACATACAGACTAATGTGGTTGAAGGGATTATATGATTTGTGGCTGAATAAGAGAAAGTCCCTAAGCCCGGGAAGCTGACTCTGTTTTAAAGTAGAAAGAGCTGGCACATTATTGCCTGAAGATGTCTCATTTTGGAGTCAGATATTTGAAATTACTCACAAACCATCCTGTGTTGGTCAGCCAGGGAACACTGTTTTTCTTACAGCAAGATAAGAGGGCCACAGCTGACCTTTAATGGTTGATCTCTTATGAGATTTCTATCCAAACTTCACTCCTTTGAGTCGGTAATGTCTCCCCACCCCTGCATTGTTTAAAATAGGTCGGATTTGTCTGGGGGGCTTTTAAAGGTCTTCTTTAGTATTTGTTATTGCTTTCCAAGATGTTTTTCTTTTATTGGTTTCAAAATTATAAAAAGATTCTCACATATACGCATACATAGGGTGAGCTTTAAAAAAAAAAAAACATATCTGCTCTGAAGTGAATTGTAGTGTTAGGCCCCTGAAAGATGAGAACTCAAGTGTTTTTCTCTTTATCCATTAGAGAACCTGGCTGGCTGGAGAGATGGGGCATAAAGAGAACCACGTGGCTGCAAAGTGTCCCGTGTTCAATAATAAACTACTCTGTGCTGGGAACCCTGGCTCCCAGGGCTGAAGGTCTGTGCACACCATTCACTGGTGTCAATTGGATGTTTGTGGAGTGCTCAGTGTCACAGTGATGCCACATGTGAGGATCAGACTAAAGTTAGTATCTATATGCCCCCAAGCAAGATCCTGTAAGTACAATAGTGTCGAGCTAATTACTCAGTTTAATGTCTTCAGACTCTAAGCTCTGGTACTTATTTCATATTTTGAACCTTGCCTGATGACACTTATAACCATCCCGCCATTCTCTATGCTCTCGGGGTACTCCAGCCGGAAGCAGGTATGCACTACCTCACTCTGGCCTCTTTTCATCCCTGACGCCTTAGGAGAAACCTGCCTTTTAGATAGTGATATCCAAATTGAGGTGGTGTGATTCGGCTCTCTGAGAGGCCCAGGGCTTTCCTGCTCGGCTCTTTCTGTGTCGGGTGTACGGTGCTCCTGTCCCGGCATCCTGACAAAGACTAGTGTGGTCATGGCGGCATAAGCCTCTGCTGCCTTGCTCAGCTCTCATGGCCACTGGTGTGAAGAATAGCTAGAGAACTTCATCTGTGGGGCCCAGATCTTCCCTCAGAGCCATGAACCCACAAAGTACTTGGGGAATCCCTTTCTTCAGCAGCAGTGGTGAAGACTTTATCCCAGTCAGGTACCATCCAGGCCATACTTACCAGCAAGGGTCCTCACAAGTTAAACTTGGCCTTGGTGGCTGGGACAGCAGCTAGAAACCCAATTATTTGCACAGAAATAAATATTATCATTGCCTTTGAAGGGCTCTTGGGATCTCGGCTCCCTGGTGGAGGGACTGTCTGGCTGTATAGATGTGGCTGTCCTAGGGCTGGAAGCCATCTTGCCTAGTAGAAGCTGACCCGTCTTGCCCTGTACTTCCCAAACTAGGCCATGTGTTGCTGTGCAAGCGACCACCTGGCCTTTATTAGTGATCTGCTGAAAGATGTAGAGTTCATTATTGAAGCCTCGCTTTACCCAGAGAAGATACTTCATTATTAATTGTGGGGATGGAGGACACCCTGGATCTTATAAGCTAGGAAGCCTTGATTTATGGAAGGTCGTGAAGCTTCCCATTTTCCCATTTATCTTAGTGAAATATCACCACAAATGTGGTGGGATTAACTTCCAGTATTTGTTTAACCACATTCTCTGGTTAAAGTTTTGGTGATTGGAGGATGAAAAATAAGACAAGAGGAAGGGGTGTGCTATCAGAGAATGGAGCATTGTTTTTAGCTGTATTGCAATGGCCCACATGAACCTTAACTTCCAGTTCCTATTTACCAAGTCCTGAAAATGCAGCTTTATAGTACAATATGGTTTGACACATTTGCTTTGCAGTACAGTAGGGCTCGATACATTTGCTTTATAGTACAACAGGGTTTGATACATTTGCTTTATAGTACAACAGGGTTTGATACATTTGCTTTATAGTACAACAGGGTTTGATACATTTGGCTAAACATCCATCTTGGTTTTCATGTTTAGGTAGCAACTCTTTATCTAAGCTCTGAAGAGCTGTTTATTTGTAGCCATATCTTATGTTTTGTTTGTTTGGATTTTCAGGACTGTAGACTTATTCTATAGTCCAGACTGACCTACATCTCACCTTATAGCCCAAGCTTGCCTCAATCTCCTGACAATCCTTCTGCTTCAACCTTCCGAGTGCTGGAGTTTACAGGAATAAACCACCATGGTCTCTTTTTCTTGAGTATTGTTGTTACATATGTGTGTGTGTGTGTGTGTGTGTGTGTGTGTGTGTGTGTGTGTGTGTGTATAGAATAGAGAGGGGGGAGTTATATATATATACACACATATAAAATGTTATATTATGTATAAATACAACCTGCTGAATTTATTTAGTGCTCTTGAATATGTTTCAAGGCTGACCACTTGATACTGAGTAACCATTTTTGAGCTGATTCTTGAGGAAAGTTAATCGTTCTTGTCACAGGTTGTTAATTGCCTATTTGTCCAGGGATGGGACCCATGAGATCTTCCTCTTCCAAGTTAGCATCCATACTGGCATCCTCATTGTTGAAGTCTTCTTTAGGCAGCCATATTGTTGAGGTTCCATGGCTCTTAGCACCTCTTTTATTTCTAGAGGACATAATCTCAAAGCAGATTTTCTGACTTTTGACATTTTTCTCCCTTGAGACAGGTCTCACTATATAGCCCTGGCTGTTCTGGAACTCACTATATAGATCTGGCTAGCCCAGAACCTACAAAGAACTGGAGATTTAAAGCATAGACCACCATGTCTGCCTTTAAGTAACTATTAAATTGACCTTTACCAACTATTATAGCTAATAGTTTGACTAACCAGTTTTCTATCCTGTAGTTTTAGCTTTGGTAGCTTTATTTGAACAGGACAAAATAGTTCAAATAAAATAAAAAATGTCTTCCCTGGAAAAGATGTAGTATTAACTGTCAGTGTTGTTGGACGTGAAGATTTCAGAGTGTGGGAGACTTAAGTTTTTCATTTTCTTTATCTTCCTGGAAGGTTTCAGCCATCCCAAGAGAAGTCCAGTAGTTTCTGTGAAGATCTAGTCACCCTCTGAGTATTTCACAGAAAGTATATTTTCTCAAGATGAAATTTTCCCAGGGTCACACCAGGCAATGAGGGCTCTAAGCCATGAGGTCTCCCAAGACTTTGGTTGCCCTTGCTAGAAAGTAAAGCTATCTCCCCTTACCTGTCTGCTGTTTCGCCAAAAGGTAACTTTAGACACAAAAGCAATATGAAGCTACCACCCGGGCTGCTTGTTACTGGAGGGTAGTGTCAATGCCAGACTTGGGCTGAATAGCAAGGAAGCTGCAGAGAAATAAATGGGGCCAGAGAAAGAATGTTGCGATAACCCTGCCTTCTTATGGGCATAAAACCCATGCACACACACGCACACCTACGTGTTTGGGCTGGTGAAGGAGAGTCCGTGAACCGTGGGCTAGCAGGGTTAATTACCGCAGAGAACTGTTCTTTCAGCTCTCTACCTTTCTCATGATGCCGGGAGGAAGGGTAAATTCAGCCACTTGGTAATTAAGAGAAAATAGTACAATCATGGAATGGTGGTTGGAGTTCAGAGTAAATCTCTCTCCTACTTTCAGTGGGGTAGACGGGGACCCTGATGATCTGACTCAGCCTGCCCTCTTCTAAGCCAGTATTACAGGAAGCCCTGCCTATTGAGAGCCCTGCTATGGACAGTTGTCCCTTTGTGCTAAGCAGCCTGCCTGCTGGTGCCTTCCTAATGGGCACGCTCTGCTTTTGTTTGCTTTGAAAAGAAAAGTGCTCATGTGAAGACCAAAAGTTTTGCCCCTTTTCTGTTGCATAACTTACTTATTGTTTAAATACAGCCCACATGTCAGTAAGCCAACCTTCACCTCATGGCAGCATTTTAATATTCCCACCGAGGCTAAACAGTGACGTGTTGATGTCCCCATGGGTCCTTTTATGTATTAACACAATTGTCTCTGTATTAATGGTTTTTTGCTTTTCGTCCTTTTAGTGGTGAAGGAAATGGATTGGGGAACCTTTTCTGTTTTTAAATCTTCCTTATTTTGAATTCTAATTGGCTTGCTCATTGTGAAACGGAAAAGTGCCCCTACTTCAAAATGGCTCACGTGGTTCAGCTGTGTGTGAATGAAAGTCATATTCTTTTCTTTGGAGACCAGTGGAAGTGCTATTGTGGTAACTGTGGTAGGCATGATTAAAGGTAAGACTTCTGGAGGGCACACGTGGCAGTTTCAGGTCCTTGGGTTCAGGTGGGACACCCTGTGAGTGGCAGCTGGAAGAAACAGAAGCCGAGGATTAGCCAGCGCAGTCCGGGGCTGCAGTGTGTGGCACAGCGCCTTTCGCAGCAGCTTGTTTCCTGTATCTAGTTCATTTGTTGCTCCTTTTTATATGTTGGCATAGCATGGTGAACCAGAATCAGGAATAGAATGGTATTTGTATGTACATACATTGAACATTAGGTGTCATATCAGGCTTACTGCGTTTACTGATGTCTGCCTCCTTTGGCATAAATATGACAGGCAATTGAGGTCACTCAGCTCTTTGGGCTTCTGCAAGTATCAGTTATTCTACACAGAGTTCTCCACTGATCAGTGGCATGGCTTGTCCTACCAATGGTTAAAGCAGTGGGAAATAGAAGTCTAGCTCTCAGCACTCACAGTAGTGTAGACTTTTAGTCAGTAGTGTTTTTTGAAGGTGTGGAATGTGAACAGAGACCTCATTCGTAGGCAAGGAGACTTCATGAAGATATTAATAGACAATAAGTGTCAGTGTAAGTCATTTGTATTTATCAGTATGTACCCACCAGCTGGCTCAGGTATTGTGGGTCACGTGCTTTTTCTACAGTCTGAGTAAATGCTTTTTACCTCAGAGTCTTTGTCTCTCCAGATAATTCTAACTTGTTTATTGGAAGCAAAACCCTAAAGTTTTGTGTTTCCCTTCCAGGAAGGCCTTATATATCTGTTATTTTTCTGTTGCTACAATAAAATCCCCATGACAAGGCATTCTAGAAGAAAGAGATGGTCTAGGTTTACTCTTCCAGAAGGTTAGAATCGCTCATGACTGAGAGAAGCCATGGAGATGGGAGTGGGAAGCTAAGGGCTCACATCTTGAAGAGCAAGTGCAAAGCAAAGAGAGTCAACTAGAAATTGCACCACATGTTTAAACTCTCAAGCCCACTCTTCATGCCAAGCTTCCTCTAACAAGGTCTCTTCTCCTACACCTCTTCAAATAGTGCCACCAACTGGGGATCAAGTATTCAATTGCCCAAGACTATGGGGACATCATATACACCTGTCAAATAGTGCCAACAGCTGGGAATCAAATATTCAAATGCCCAGGACTCTGGGGACCTCACATTCAAATCACCACACCTGATGGCCAACACGCTTATGTTTAGGCCATGGTGCATTTATTTCGCAGGGATTTGGGGGTGAGTTGCTTCTGAGATCTTCTTGACATGTATTTATAACAGAACTTAAATTGTAAAAAATTATGAACATGAAACATATTTTAGATTTATGTTTTATGAACATTTTGTCCATGTACCATGTGAGCGTAGTACTTATAGAGGTCCAAAGAAAGTATTAGAGCCCGTGGAACTGGACTTGCAGGAGGTTGTGAGCCACCATGTGGGTGCTGGGAATGGAACCTTGGTCCTCTGAGAAAGCTCTAAGCGTTTTTAACCTCTGAGCCATCTCTACAGCTCCCAAAGCAAAGTAAGTTTCTTTCCATTGCATAGAACCCGAAATAAGAAAAAGCCTTTGTCTTTTCATCAGCCATAGATCACTAGTTATTATGTGTTGCAGTCTGTAAACTTCATCTCTATTCTCTTTTATCATTTTATTGGATATTCTCTGTATTTACATTTCAAATATTATTCGCTTTCTCCTACTCCTATCCCCCTTGGGTATTTATACTGGTTTCTCCCTTCCTTCCCTGCCCCCATGACTCAAATGGCTGATGTGGACTCTGTGTCCCACCTAAGTTGTCCTTTACTAAAGAAACACGAGTTTAGGAATGTTTTTAATAGTGGCTAGTAGGCCCTGCCTGATGGCTGTCCTGGAGGAAAATACATTTTTCTAAAATTACCCAACATGTGGCACCCATTCCAGAGGAAGATAACAATCTCCATCATCTCAAGTTGTTCACTATCCAAACTTTGATTAAAATGTAAGTCCCAATAAAAGCCTTTAGTGACCTCTTTTTTACCAGATTAAAATACAATTCCCAATGAAAGCTGTTAGTGACTTCTTTTTACCAGATGTCATGGTCAACTTGTCAACCTGACATACCTGGGAAAGAGGGACCCTTAACGGAGGGATCTCCTCCATTGAATTGACTCTTTTCTTGAGGAATTTTCTTGATTCCTGGTTGCTGTGAGGAGTAGGAAGAGTCCAGCATGGGCAATGCCATCATAGATGTGAGACATCACAGCTAGCCTGAGAACATTTTAAATGGAGTATTTTAAAGGTCCCTGGGTTGTGTAGGGTGAACAGGCAGGGTGAAAGCAGGGAGGCTGTGTAGGAGTTGGGACCCAGCAAGAAGCCATGGCACTTTGGGGCTGATGAACAGCAGCAGAGTAGGTGAGAAGCCATCTTCTAGGCTGGTTTAGAAGATGGAGTTAATGAACATGTTGCTGTATTGGTTCAGGATCAGGCAAGAAAACAAACTAACAAGAGATAAAACTAAAGACAGATAGGTAGGTCTAGGTAGGGCCTTCGAAACCAGAATGAGGGAGTTGCCTTTATTAGTCGGTGCTCTGGGGAGGAGCAGCCAGACAGCGGCACATCTGAAGTTAAGTGCGAGGCCTGTTTGGTTTTTGTTGCAGGATGCATGAAAAGCTAGTATTCTCAGTCATCTCACTGTTTCCATGGAGATAAGGTGTGCTCCGTTATGTAGTCCTAGGGTGGCACTAGATTAAGACAGGGAACTTTTAAGTCAAAGAAAGAAAGATTCAGAGTCAAGGCCAGAAGAGGCAACGTGGGGAGAGTGCATTCCCGCAGCCTGACACCAGCCCGCTGGAAGGCACTGTTGTGAAACTGTGGGTGTCCATGTAAACCTGTTCCCTTTCATTCCTGATCAGGGCAGGAATTGAGCATGTACCCTAGCGTGGCTACCTGGAGCACCGTGTGCTGGTGTTGACCTTTCTAAACAAGAATCTGGACTATTGCTCTGCTTTATAACTGGATCAATCACCATTTTATCAACATTGATTAGTTACTGTGAAAGCTCTTTAAAAAGCTTTCTAATTTTGCTTTGTCTTGGGCACTGGGAATGAAATCTAGGTTCTCATGCATGGTTAAGTGCACAGTCTAGGATTGATCTGTAATGCTGGCTCTTAAGTTTTAATTTGTGTGTGTGTGTGTGTGTGTGTGTGTGTGTGTGTGACTATTTCTGACTATGTGTTTATGTGAAGTTATATAAGTGTGGTCTACTTATGGGAAACATGCCCCTGTGTGTTCGTGTGTATGTGCATGCGTACACATATGAGTGTATACATTCTCGAGTGCATCTGTGTGTTCAGAGTGTATGAGTGCATGCATCCATGCATGTGTGTGTGTGTGTATGCAAGTGCATCTGTGTGTGTCCTCATGTATAAGAGTGTATGTGTGTGTATATGCACGTGTATGTAAGTATGCATCTTGTGCATGTGTGCAAGTGTGTGTTAGTGTGTGCATGCACAAGTGTGTGTGTGTTTGTGTTGGTGCTTACAAGTGAGAACTCACAGGACAATGTTGGGTACCCTACTCTGTCACTACCTGTTTTATTCTCAGGTGACAGGATCTCTTGCTCACTGAACCTGGAACTGGGCAGCCAGCAAGCTCCAGCAGTCCTCTTATCTTTGACCCTCCCGGTACTGGGTGACAGGAGGTGTGTGGCCATGCCAAGCTAGTCATGTGGCTGTTGGGTTTTATGGCTTGTATAGCAAACACTCTCACCCACTACTCTAGCTCCCCAGCTCGTTTTGTTGTTCTTTGTTTGCTGGCTTTGGTGTTGGTGATCTGGAAAATCCCTGTTGGTTCTGCTAATGCATTCTGATAAAGAATGTCAGTTAAAGCCATTTCGAAGAACTCCACATGGTTTTCTCCTTCCAGGTGCCAGCAGGGCCTGTTACATCTATCTCTACCTTTAAGGGAACGAGTATCTTTGTATTCAAATATTGGGAGAAGTACATCTTAGTCTGTTTTATCTGACTTCGTAGTTTCCTTCTTGGGGTAATTAAAATGAGTACTTTTCTTCCTGATTTTTTTCTTTCCCTTATCCATGTTTTCACTCCAAATTTGATTTATTGGGGCAGATCATATTTAGACCTCCTCATAACCCAGCCAGGCACAGTAGCATACACTTTTAAACTCAGTACTTAGGAGGAAGAGGCAGGTGGCTCTCTCTGAGTTGGGGATCAGCCTGGTCTACAGAGTGAGTTCAGGATAGTCAGGGCTCTGTTATGCAGAAAACCCCTGTCTCAAAAACCAACCAACCAAACCAAACCAACAGTAGCAGCAGCAGCAGCAAAAAACAATAACCTGAATTGTTAAGTTAAGTGCATTGGCACTTATACTTGCTTCTTGGCCAGTGGCCGAGCAGCCTTAGTGGCAGGCACAGTGGAAGGGGATGAGGCTGCGTCAGTGACAAATATAGAGGAATGGTTCTGTGCTTTAGGAGTTGGGAATTCAGGGTTTCAAGGAAGGAAGGCTGGTTGGTCATCCAGTATCAGACACGGAGTGTGTTATGAACTTGTGGATATCCAAGGGAGAGTCATGGCATAGAGGTGGTGGAAACACCAGAGAAGGAGGCCCCCAAAGCACACAGCCGTGTTTGCACAGACACCCCAGGTTGGGATGTAAAGGGTGGCCAGAAGCCAGCCCTGCCTCCTCAGAGGTACAGACATGAGTGCTGTGTAGTTCCAGATCTCTGATAAGACGTGAATGCAAAGTCAGGCTAATTTTAAACAATAACGGAAGCTGTGCCAACGCATGTTTATTTGTGTGTTCGCAACGAAACCTGCTGAAGTGTGAATAGAATCGCATTTTAATGAAGAGTGTACTATATTGAACACATGACATGCTTAAAGCTGTCTATCAGCTATGAGCTTTTGCTTTTTGGCTTCCTTAATTTCAAACATGCAATCCTCCTGCTTCAGACATTACTGGGACTTTTCTCCTGGTTTTAAGAGAAATAGTAATAATGAAACAGGGACTGTTCATTTGACTTAGAGTTGGACAGCTTTTAGGGCTGGTAGGAAGATTCTGGGGGTTCTGGCTGATCTCTCCCACCTCCTTGGATGCCAAGACTGAGAGTCCCTGTGAAGGGACAACTGCCATGGGGGAGGCTCTGTGTCCCTGTCATCTAGCATTAGTGTCACCCATGCTGTTAGAACCCTGGAGAGCATAGGCATTTACTTCTGTAACATCAACCCTACCACTGCACAGGAAATAGCTATCTGCTCTTTGGCTTTTTTAGCTCTTTGGGCCGGCAGTTCTGCTTCAGAGATTGTGGAAATGGATGGTTCTTAGAAAATGGAGCTCTGCCCTTCCATTTTGAATTATCCTCACCGATCTTGGTGTGACAGTTAAATTTAGTAGGTATTCCTGTATCTCAATTCAGGCGGGGAATGTATGCATGAGGGAGATGATGTTGGGGGGAAGGTGGGAGAGTGAGCCTCAGCCTTACCTCCCCCTTGCCTCTGTCTTGCTATGTCACCTTTTACCCTAAGGCGCCCACACTGTAGTTCTCTCTTTGGAATAGAACCTCTCTCCCCTGCTTTCTTCTCTTATTTGTTGGTGCACATCAGACACCTGCTTTCTGCAGTCGTTTGTTTGTCTCTTACCCCCCACCCCCCAAATTAGTCAAACCTGGTAATTTGTCGATGAGAAGTACATAGAAGGAAATGGAAAGATGATGTGGAAGGCATCTTTGTGCCCCAGAGCACTGGGTGAGAAAGGGTGTCAGCCACAGCCCCAGGATTGCTTAGGGATGGGTTAAGGGGTTACTAAGGGTGGCGAGCACTTCTCAGACATTACTGTGCTAGGAGAGGAAGAGGAGTCGGGGAGACAGTTCAGCGCACAAGAGCACTTGCTGCACACACCTGAGTTCATATCACGTGAAAGAAAATAACTAAAAGCAGCCAGGTGTAGTTGCTTGTGTACCTGTGACCTCCAGCTGGGGAGGACAGAGCTTGCTAGCTGCTAGCCTTGCTTCATATTCAGTGAGAGACCTCATCACAAAGGAATGAGTCACGGAGGGAGGCAGGGCATCCTCCTCTGGCCTCTCTATGGACACACAGACATCATGCATACCTATAGTCTACTGTGTGTGTGTGCGACCCATATATGTTACACACACACACACACACACACACACACACCCTGCAGAAAACAACCCCCAAACTTTTACTGTCCTCACCTAGTTCCCTCAGATGGAGGTTCTGAATGGAGAGTGGGGGAGATGTGCAGGGGTGGGTAGAGGGGAGAGTAAGAACAGGACCAGGGCAGCAGTTCCAGGACTGAGTTTCTGAGCAGCTCCAGGTGAAAGTATCTGAGCCTGCCATGCAAACATCCAGTAGGATTTACATCTGCCTTCCAGTCACTTTGAAGCTATGATTCACGGCTCACAGAGGAAGTGATAGCACCTAAAATTAGATTCTTCGATTGTAGCCACTCCAGAAGTGAGGGTGGGGTACACTTCCCCTTTCGGGGCTTCCCTTGAAGACTTACACTGGGCAGTCCCATGGCTCAGATCAGTTTTGCTTTGGAGGCAAAGCCTGGTTATTTTTAGCCTCACGCCTTACTGAGACTGGGGTGGGGCTAATTTCTAGTACTGGTGCAGAACACACATCTGTCTTAAGAAATGCATGAAACCTCATATGGAGTTGTCAGAATAGGATGGCATGTTTTATAAAAATATGAGTCGGTATGAGGAGAGGTTTATACCGGGTAAGTGCCGGGGGATTGTCTTCTGTTCAGCACATAGGGAGTCCTGGGCACTGTGGTCTAAGTGAGGGTTCACTGGGGCTGTGAAGTGAGGCCTGCCTCCTCTGAGGTTTCTGCAGCCTGGGGGACTCTCTAGAGCCTTGGCATTAGCATTTCTGAGTGAGCAGGTCCATTTGACTAACTGACAAGGTGCTGCCTTAACTTTCTGCTTGCTTCAGGATTCTTTCCACCATAGAAAAGATATGATCACAGTTTGTATTAAAGAAAGGCTACAACACAACACAGCACAACACAACACAACACAACACAACAAGCAATATCAGTAAAATGGACTTTTGTGGTTTGTCTGAACTGAATTCTTTCTTACTTAAAAGAAAAAGCATCACAGTGCAGCGCCCACCCCCAGCTGTTTTTTCCCCTCTTGTTTGTGTGACGTGGGGGCTGGAGCCCAGATACACATGTTAGATACACATGTTAAGCTTGTGCTGAGCCGAGAGAGCGGCACTGCTAGCTGGCTTTGGTGTTTTCAACACATACATGTTAGGAGACATGGCATATTTAACTTGCTGGTCTTTATTAGGGAGCTTTGCTTTGTGATTGCCGGTCAGCCAGTTGCTTTCTAGTGATCCGGGGTTAAATGGAGACATTTAACATGTCATGTACAATATAGCTCTTTAATATCCGAGTTTACATGTAATATTACAGGCTCAGTTGTTTGTTTTTCAAATGAAGATGTTTATATGTTTGAACACAGTCTTTGGACTCCAGACCATCTTGGATATACTCCGAAATCATACACTTCTTGAAGCATATCCAGTGAAAATATGCTTGTATAGGATGTAGATCATTTTACAGAGTTTTCTAATATGTTCTTTATAAGTAGAGAGAGCTTTTACAGCCTCTTTTGGTTACACAGGGCAGGGCTTCTAGGAAGCTGTATACATGTAGAAATATCGTGGGTGGAATTCGAGGGGTGGGCAGGAATTCTAAGTACCAGTTCTTAGATTCTACCATTTTCCTAAAGGAATGTTTTAAAAGACCGTGTTCATAAGAATTGAGAGAGTCATCGCTCTTGTGTCTAAGGTAAATTTGGTGATGGTGTCATCGAAGGGCCCACAAGTGCCTGGTAAACTCATGGCTGCCAGAGTCCTTAAGTCTAAAACACCATGATGCAGGTGTTAAGCTTACTGCACCCACTGAGTCTTCTTGCTAAAGGGGCTTAAGTATTGTGTGATAAGTGGCAGCCCTCTACAAGTATTGAGCTACATCATGCAAACACGTATATATTATTTTTATCAATATACTGTTTCCAAGAGAAAAATGAATCCAGACACTAGCAAGGCTAAGTAAAGCTTTTCCTTCCTTAATGCTTATTTTGAGCTGACATCAAAGTTACCCAGAAGATCTGGGAAAGACCATATGTAGACATTAACACTACCAGGTCTCTATTAACACTGAGTAAGATATTCTTTGTTTCTTAGTAGTAGTTGGCTTCCATGAGGTGGCTGTTATTCCTTGGACTTATGATAAAAGGACATCATCACAGGAGTTTTTCACTGAGATTTATAACAAGCATGGATGAAGTGATTCAAGCCAAATTCAGTAGGCATCAGCAACACTGCCTTTAGTTGACAGGTCCGAGCTGATATGCACAATATTTTCCTGCATCATCACTAGAGACCCAGAGAAAGCCTTTGAGATGCTTGGGCATGGGCTGTCAGACATGAGGGTCTGTGGAAAGCGGTTGACATGCTTGAAGGGACTCAGTTCATAGTCTGGGAAGCTGGATTCAACCTAGGGCACCTGCTTTCTACCCTTTCTACCTAGCAAAGGGTCCTGTCCGTTCTTTTTTGTCATGGCAGTATGGCTTAATAACGGTGATTTCCAAAACAGATAGTTCCTTCAGGAAATGGTATCATATATACTCTTTCTTTCTTTAGGCTGTGTATGTTGCAGGGATGGGGCCACTCTTGCCACGGTGTGTGTGGAGATCAGAGAGTGGGCCAGGCGTTCATTCATCCCTCCCACCTGGGGATCCTGGGGTCTGAATGAAGGTTGTCAGACTTGCTGGTGTTTACTCTGAGTCATTTATCTCACCAGACCAAGGTATCATTCATCTTAGTGCTGTCATTTGCCAATATTATTCTGGTTTCTTAATAGCATTTGCTTGGGAGGGGCTGGGGGTATGATTCAGTTGTAGTGTGAGTGATGACTTGGTGTGTTCAAGGCTCTAGGTTTGATTTCCAGGGCTGAAAAGGCCAGCAACAAAACAACCGCATTTGTCTGGATTCTTAATTAATTAATCAAGGACATGGTCTCATTCTGTAGCCTAGGCTTATCTGGACCATACAATGTAGCTCAGGCTTGTAGCCATCCTCCTGCCTCAGCTAGTGTCTTTATAAATGACATCTTGTTTGACAGACAAGATCTCACTGTGCCTTAAGTAGCAATTTGTAATTGGCTTAAAGTCTGCCTTAAGCATCAAGCATGTCCTCTGTGTATCATAAAGTGCCCCATTCTTTGACTCAGTTCACATTTGTATTCCACCAGAGAACAAGGAAGACTTCTAATGGATGGAAACAGCAGGGACTCAGAAAGGAAGAGGAGAAAATGGATATTGTGTGGAATTTTGGTTAGTTTTTTTTTTAACAAGTTGATTTTTACTTTTGACTTCAAAGCCAAAAAGAATAACTGAAATTGTCCCTGTTATATAATTGATTTTACATTATAATATATTAATATAATTTAGGATAAAATAATCTCCAACTACATATAGAGTTTGAGGATCAGCTGGTTACACGAGGCACCATCTTAGAAATCAAGAGAGAACTGCACAATGATATAGCATTTAGTGGATAAATGTTAATATATGTACAATAGCTCATATTTCAAATTCCAAGTAAATATTTCTATTGTACATATGCCTAACGTAGCTGTTTTGAACAATTGCAGGAAGCTGTGGGAAGTTGCATCTCCGCACATGGCTCATGAGCCCTGAATCCCCCAAGTTCTTCTATGAGGTATTATTGGGCCCCAAATATTCTTAGAGGGCTGAGGGACCTTTTCAGTTCTTTATGTGAAGTCTTCCTTGGTGGGTTCTGTCCCGAGGGAATGTGGGAGGGGAGCTTTATTAATAGTTTAAAAATGTTTAGAACTAAATTGCCAGTGTGAAATGTGTTTTCATAAAAAGGTTAGTGTACAGCAAGTTTAGAATCCATTCTCAGACTCTCCGTTTCTTCTTCATGTTCACCGAGAGGAGAATTAAAGAATGAATGAGCAATGCTTCTCTGGCTGGGCTTACATACTGCAGTCGCTGTGGTGTGGTCGTCACGGTTCCTGCTTCTTGGCTGCTCCTACCCTGGAACGATTTGAAGGCCTATGGAGAGGGCTTCTTGGGAGTTATTTTATTTTACAGATAAGCTCATTGGTTTTATGTGTGTATTGTTAACTCCCCCCTACTTTGAATTCTCATTCTCTCCCACTTTGAACCAACCCTCTTTTGAAGAAGAGGAGTTAAAATTTTTCAGTTAACTTTTTTCCTTTCTGAATGTTCTTTTCGTCTCATCTCGAGACTAAGCTTTTCACCTTGAGTATTCTTCTAGAAGTTGTGCCTTTAGGTTTAGGGTATACCTCAAGGTCAGTTAATTTGATTTTGTGCCTATGACACACGTTTTGAGGTTTGGCTTTGCTCTATATATTTCAGCCATGCTTTGAAGAAAACAAACAAACTTTACCTTTTGAATTACCCAAACCCCATTATCAAACATCAGCCAATGAACCGTTCTTGTATTTGTGTTTGGCTCAGTTGTGTTTGTCTCTTTGAACACATGACTAGTCACTTTAGCTTCATAGTAAAGTCTGAATTCAGGTAGTATTCTACAGAGAGCA
Organism: Micromys minutus; assembly: GCF_963924665.1. Classification (NCBI taxonomy): domain Eukaryota; kingdom Metazoa; phylum Chordata; class Mammalia; order Rodentia; family Muridae; genus Micromys; species Micromys minutus. Next base: position 34,239,938 of record NC_137983.1, on the reverse strand, counting down.
TATTTTAATTTTGTTCCTTTAGTCAAATGGCTTCTTCAAAAGCACTTCTGCTTCTCAAGTTAGAAGTGTATTCATTTTGCTGTGCTGTGGTGTGAACCCCTGTGTGTCCCCTCGGAGCCCTCACCTCCAACGTGACTGAGTGTGGATGGCCTGTCACAAGGCGAGTGAAGCTTGGTGAGGTCCTAAGAGGCTGAGAATTCCTAAGAGGCTGCACACAGCAGAAAAGAAGCTGGAGTAGCTTTCTCATTTCTGCCTGTGCAGAAATAAGTTTCTGTTGTTTAAGATACCCAGCCTGTGAAATTCTGTCACAGTAGCTCTATGTCTCAGACATATGTCAGAAGCCACCTTTCAAGTGGACAAATGTACTAAGAACACAAGACAGGAGATCTTGCCTCAGGACTAGGGATTCTAAAGTTTCCCTTCCTTTGCAATGAAAAGATTGCACGAGGATACTCACTGGTAATGTCTTGTACAAGTCTTACAACTAGATCTGATGGAACATGTTTCTATTAGTCTTAACTATCATTGAAACACAGCCTAAGTTATCAGAGAGACCTGTGGGTATGTCTGTGGGGGATTATATTGATTGTTAATAGATACAGGAGGGCACAGACTACTGTGGGCAGCTTCATTCCCTAGGCTGGTGGTCCTGGGCTGTATAAGGAAGCTAGCAGCTTAGATTATGATTAGATCTTAGATTATGAGCCAACCAGTTACCAATGTCTTCTATGGTTCCGGCTGTCCTTTCTTGTCTGTGGAATTAGTTTCTTACTCAGAGGTAATATGGGTGGAATGGTAAGCAGGCCTGCTTTGAAGTGTCTGCCTGACTTCTCTCGGCGATGGATCATGATCTGAAATTGTAAACTGAATAAATATCCATTCCTTCCCTAAATTGCTAAGGTTTGTTTGTTTGTTTTATTTGTTTGTTTGAAACAGGGTTTCTCTATGTCACCCTGGCTGTCCTGGAACTCAGGCTGCTCTTGAACTCAGAGATTTGCCTGCCTCTGTCCCCCTGCCCCCATGCAGAGATCAAAGGCATGTGCTACCAAGGGCAACTTGGCAATACATTTTTTAAAATCACAGTAACAGAAGTGAAACTAGAACAGACAGCCATAAATCATTTTGCTTTTGCTTTAATTCAGACTTTAAAATAGCCAATCCAAACCTTGTGGTGGTGGTATATGCCTTTAACCCCAGTACTTGGGAACCAGAGGCAGATAGATCTCCAGTATGGTCTACAGAGCTAGTTCCAGGATAGCCAAGGATATGCATGGAAGCCCTGTCCTGAAAAACAAACAAAAACAAACAAACAAACAAACAAAAATGTTCCCAATCAAAAATAATACTGGAAAAAATGTGCAAAGACATCAGTAGGTGGTTATCAGTTTATATTGTCCAAAGGCTTCAGGAAGTCCTGATGCAGACTCAGCTTCTCTAGTTTACTGTGGGGTACGTCCATGGCTCTTTCTTCCTTAAGCCTTTCACTTGGTCTTTCTGACATGTTACTCTGCAGAAACTTGACACTTGGTTGGTTCATGGTTTTCCAAACCAAAGGCATCTGGCCACCTTCCCTAGGTGTGGAAAGATTTCAAGCGTGAGGAGAAATGGAGCTGATTTACCTATCGCCTGTCTTCTGGGGTCCAGGACTCACCCAACAAACCACACGAACACTAATCTCAGTCAGACAAAGATAGTTTATTAAATATTTGCCCCAGGGCTACATCAAGACCACAGACCAAATTCCAGAGCTGCCTGCATCCAATAACTGTGCCAAGTTATTCTGCCAATCAGGATTTAGGGATAGGGGATTTCCTTAGGAACGTGCCTTTGTTCTACATTTATCCTGTCCTCATTGGTTGGGATATTTAACTGTGGTTGGGGACTTGTCTTTCCTGGCATTCAGTTTTTAACTTGACAACCAGGATGTCAGCTATGTATGTGACACTTTCCGCCAAGTAGGATATCAGTTCTCTTGGAAACTTAAACTTTACTGATATCTACTCAAAATGTAAGACTTGTTCCAAATGGCTTCTTATATCGGTGCAGGTGTATCTCTTGTGCTGGGCTCCCTCCCAGGTACAGGAAGTGCCGCCGGGTGGTTGGTTCGGGTCCAAACTTATTGTGGCTAATTATACAACTGATTTCTATTGTGATTGGTTTCCAAGAATACCAAAGCACAGAATGTAACAGACTATGTAATCATCTTGGACATGAGGACGTTTCCTTACAACATTAGTAACAGTACACAATGGCTGGTCAGACAGGCCGTAGCACTGTCCATGAAGAGGTGGTCCCTGGACCAGCCTCTCAGCATCTCTTGGAAGCATATGATAAAAGGCAAAATCCTAGGCCCATCAGGTCCGATGTTCCTATTTCAGGGTCCTCAAGTTGAACATGGAGACCCTCTGTCAGGTTTTCTCAGCATCTGGCTCCCATACACCTCAGCAGGTGACTCCGTTAAAGGCCACGTGTTCTGTTGGTGGTTTGCTCTGTTCAGATTTTGTTTTTCCATTGTGATCTGTAGTCTGTTTTCCTAGAGTCTCCAGTCTTAGTTGCAGCCATTAATTCATACTGCTAAGGCGCCTGGCATTGGGAGAGTGGGAAGTAAATGACACACTCTTGCTTTCGGGACACTCCTGGTCTAATGCTGAAACAGACGGAGGGGAGGAGGAGGAAGGAGGAGAAGAAGTCATCTTATTGTCATTGTCTTTGTCCTCATCCCCCATGTCAGCATAACTATGTCCATGTGCTGAGATGAGAGGAAAGGGAGGTGACAGACCCATGGTTGGGTCCTAGGGAAACCTCCAGGAAGAGCTGCAGATGTATGGAGGTGTATATTCTTGACAGGAATCTAGGACAAGGGAGCTCTGGAATATGGCAAAAAAAGGGTAGACAATCAGACCCAGGGAGGAGCTTTGTCCCGGCCTTGGGAAGTTTTCTGTGCTTGGAGGCAATGGAAGGTTTGCTTCCATTAAAGTTTTAGGGCTACCAAAGTGTGCAGGGACAGCCACTAACCTACTGAACATCATTCAAGGAATGAAACTTAACCTAGGGGCAGAGAGGACTGCCCTTGAGGAAGATGGCAGCTAACTGGGGTGAAGAAGCTGGAAGATGTACCCAGAGGAGCCAAGGAGCCCTCTTTCCACATTGTGGGGTAGAACTACTGCAGCTTTGCTCCTGGACCCGCATGGGTCTTCCTCAGAAAACTCGGGAGACAATGCTGCCCCCCAGATTCTTCACATTTGTTCAACTCTAGTTTCTTAGCATCCAGTGATCTCCCCTCTTCTGAGTGGGGTGCAAATGAGGAAGACATGAGCTTTGTTTAGGTTTAGCATCAGCGCAGCACTGGGAGTTTGAGTGCTCTTCTATAATGGCATTGCAATACATTTATCCTTTGCTTTCCTCCTTGGGGAAATCTCTTTAAATATGCCTCCTAAGCAGCAGTATCTAGAGCAGAGTGTATGGTCCAGGCAACGGTCTCAGCCCTGTAGAGTAGGACCGGGGCTTGTCCTGTCTTTAGTTTGAGATGCTTTAAGAGGAGGCTGGGCATGGTGGTTGCATACCTGTAATGCCACACTCAAGAGCCTCAGATCAGGCAGTCTCTGTGGTGATTTCTCTATGTTGAGTTCTGGGACTGCTTCTTTTAAAGACAAGTACTGGTCAAAGCTACTGGTAAAATCTTGAGGCAGATTTTCTTTACTATGCTATACCTGATGACTTTGATCCAATGCTCCAGTACATGAGGTTTAAGTGACTCCTTCTAGGTAGCAGCTTGCAAAGACCTTTCCTGTTTCTCTAGTCTTTTGAGGCCTTTGTTTTCAGTGTTTGTTTTTACCCTGTTGATTCTATTCTCTCGATTAGAAGACACAAATGACACGGAAGCTCCCATGTATAGTTTTGTAGTCATGACCTGGAAAGGCCACAGAGATGGGACCTGAGTCAGGCCCTCTCAGAGGTCTGCCATTCACCCTGCCCTCAGAGGGTGGGGAGAGAAACCCCTGTGGTAAAGGTGGCTGAAGCAGTTGAGCAGCTACTGGAAAAAAGAAAGTGTTCCCTCCTTAGATTACAATAACTGTATCTGCCTGAAAGGCTTAGACTTACTGACTGTAAGTAAACCTTACATACAGCTTGGAACATAGGTAGGGGTACCTTCCTGCCTGAGTCTAACAAACCCACAGACCTTATAAAGGAAAGAAAGGTCACATGAAAGTTTAAAGGTTTCGTTTGGAGAAAATTTTTGTGAATGAAATCAAATAAAATTTGGGGGCAGGAAGATTGTCCTGCATGTATGTCAGAGGGCCAGTTGCTTTTGCTTAGAAATAAATGCTAGGAATCAACAGGAATCATCACCTAAGTGGGCAGACATCTTTCTAGAAGTAAAGAGGAGGAAACATAGTAAACCTCGCTGTTTTAAGAGGAGCAGTGAGGGCCTGTGGGACAGCTCAGTGCGCAAAGCGGGCCAAACCTAGTGGATACAATGTATCTGTTCCAGTAGTTGTTCTATCAGTAACAAAAGCACAGAATGCGTTTGAGAGTCTTAGCAGAGAAGGGAAGCACTCGTGTGCACGCAGCGCAGAGCTGCCAGTTCAAAAGAGCACCGCTTTCTCCTCTGTCATATTCCTCAGGAAAGATTCACAGTGTTGGTGAAAAGGCTGACCTGGGCTTTATGGCATGGGTATTAAAGAAGAATTTTAGAAGATGGTAGAAGGTAGTAGCTGTAAAAAGAAAACAGTGCCGTTAAAGTTACGTTAGCATGAAAATGTCCTTATGTAACTCAGCATTATGTACAATGAAAAAAAACTGAGCAGAATGAGAAAAAAGAAAAGCAAGCCAGAAGGGAGCATAGTTTCCTCGTGAATCAGAAATTCATGTCACTGCCAGGCACGGTTGTTGCTGTCCCTGTGCTGTCTCTGACTTGCCTGCTATATTTCTGTTCTGCAGTGCAGATTTCATGGGCCTCAGTCCTCATGGCAACCAGATGTTTACATTCTACCAGATCTCACATCTGTACTTCCAAGCAGGAAAAAGGTTCGGGGGTGGGGGGAGGGAGTAGCCAGATGGGTACGTCTTATATCAAGAAGCAGGAAAGTATTGGGAAGTTCCTAGCTGCCTTGTACTTAGGTTTCATTGGCTAGAATTACCCCAGGGCTCCCCAGATCTGTAAGGGAATCTCTGAGAGCAAACGTTTTACTTAAGCTTGTGTTCTGTCTTCATGCACAATCCAAGGCTCAGCGACCATGGAAGAGGAAGATGGGAGGGAATGCTGGGTAGGCGGTCAGGCCTGGAGTCTAAGGAGCCTTACACCTGTGTCTATTGATGCTCCCCATGGAAGGAGCCTGAGAAATGGATCGGCAGTTACCTTTGCAGAATGGCTGCCAGTCAAGAGGAAGATAATTATTTGTTGCTTTATATTGTTCTTTTCTACTGAGATTACAAAACAAACCACTAACACCAACAATGAATATGTGTTAGCTTTAAAGGAAGGAAGTTGGTAGGAAGTTGACATCAGTCCATTAACCAGAACCTGTAGGGTGCAGCTGTTCTGCCAGCTCTTCCAAGCAGGGTCATGGACCGTGTATCTTTAGCCTTGGCTGGCCAATGAGAGGTTCGCTTCAGTCTGTCTGTGGTTTCTTCTACTTAGAGCTGCCTCCAACTAAGCGCACAGTCCCAGGGGCCAAGGAAAGGGAAGACTCAGTCTCTTCTGTCAGAAAAGAACTTTAGCAGCCTGAATGGCTCCGTAATCTGTATGCTGGGTTCCTTTGTGTCCCCTCCAAATGATGAAGATGTGGCCCCAGTTCTGAAGACCATGGTTGCATCTGGGGAAGGATATCTTTGAGGAAGTAACAAAGGCTAGGATGGCCCGTCATCCAGTAAGGCTGCTCTCATATAACTGGAGATGGAATACACTGTACACCAAGAAAGCCTCCCCAGACACACAGAAAGAGAAGTTGCTGCTTTCCAACTAGCAAGAGGGGCTTAGGGAATTTGGTCCTCCTAAGTATTCTTCCCAGTGAGATACTAAACATCCATTAGGCCCTGTGGCCTGCAGATTTTCATAACAGCCAGGCACAAGAGCTCAGACTGTTAGCCCTTCTTGCTTTAGGGAGGGTGGTTCTTCATGATCGTTTCTGCTTTGTGGTGTATTGTTTGGAAACATAGGGGTAGGTGTGAGGATGGGACATGGCTTAGCATGGGTAGATAAGTGTTGTACCATGGAGCATCTCAAACCCAGGAGGGGCAGTTCTATGTTTAACTGGCTCTCCAAGGCAGCACTAACCCAGGCTGTTGCCACTGTCCCTTTCCTGATGTTCACAGGGAGTCTAGCCTATGTATTACTGACTGTGGTCTAGGAGCAGGAAAGCAAGCAAGCAGTTAGTGGGAGGTCGGCAAAGCCTTTCTTCAGGGCCTGGATGCTGGCTACCTGACTCCCTGGCTCCTCTAGCCTATCTGCCTGTACTCTGCCTCACCATCGTTGCCTAGCTTCAGAATGCATGGCTGCCCTCTCGAGTTCCGGAGTCCTTGCCTGGCTTCTGACTGTTAATTCTGTCCTGATCAGGGATGCTTTGTCTTTTAGTTGTGGTTTATATCTCTGGAGTGGGTAAGATATGAGAGCAGGACCCTCCATTGTATGAGTTACCCTGGAGCTGCACCAGGGTCTTGTGTGTGTTAGGCAAGTCCTCAGCCACTGAGCCATAATCCCTGTCCCCCAGAGTTTCCTCATAACACAGTGCCAGGAAGCATCTTCTCTCCCCTACCTGCTTCCCTTCCTTTGAACCCAAAGGTTTTATACACGCTATTTAAGTGCTCTACTTGGACTCACTATGTAGCCCAGGCTGGCCTCAAACTTTCAATTCTTCTACCTTAGCCTCCGGAGTAGCTGGGATTCCAAGTGTATTCTAATAGTGTAGAAAGGTGCTTGTGTATGGAGGTGCACAGTGTGTGTGAGTGGGTGGGTGTATAACAAAGTGCCATGGCCCTTCAAACCCTCACTCCAGCAGACTGGTTTGAGCTGGGCTCTAACCAAGGTCAGAGGACCCTGACACAGCTGGTGGGGTTCTAAATTAAAGGAGACTGGTGTCTTCTGTGGGGCTAACGAAGGCTTCTCAGGGGCATCTTGTGCACTGAGGAGAACCAGCCAGCATTGCATGCCCAGCAAAGGAAACTAAAGATGAATGGAGTGTGGAATTTGAGCATTCGGCTTCCTCTGGGAGGTAGCCTTCCTCCTCAGCCTGTCTACTGTTTACTTCCCCAGGAAGTGGAGCTGGAGCAAGGACGGGGCATCCTGGCTGGTGGGGAGTGAGAGCAGAGCAGCACTGATGTAAATAATTAGGTCTGGCTCAAAGGTATAGAGTGGTGAGCTCCGAGAGGGTCCTGTTTTGCTAAATGGGGAATGAAAAGGACTTACACAGAGGAGCTCACACTTATAATTCCAACACTCAGTAGATCAAGGCAAGATGATTGCTGAACTTGGGCTACAGACAGACAAACAGACAAACAAACTGTTTTTATTTGTGTGAATACTTAAATGTCACCTTTTCCTGGTGGGGATTGGGTGTGGCTTGCCACTGTTTGCTTCCCTCTGGGGGTATTCTGCTGTGATGAAGGAGGTGGTATGCCTTCTGTGTGAGCACTCAGCTCGGGCAGTAAGTACCATGTGGTACTTACTCCTGTAGCAAAGTGATAAGCATCCCTGGTGTTCTGCTTTTTAGATTTTTCTTTCTCTTGTTTTTCTTTTTCTTTCTCACCTGGTTATAGCCATTGTGGGTCTGCTGAAATGGCCATGTTGGGATGCTGGATGGCAAAAGATGCGGATGGAGACTTAGGGGAGTGGCAGGTCGGTGGCTCAGGAGAGCAAGGGTATGTTTGTGTGCTCCAGTTGGAGGTTGCTCTACTTCACACGGAATTTGCACTGATTTGAACTTGAGACACCTAGAAAATTAGGTAGCAAATCTCCCTGCATGGTATTTTAAGCCACCACTGACTATTTAAAGCTAAATGACCCTCGAGATAAACCAGTTCAGTCTCTTCCTTTTAAAGCTGACGACCGAGGCCCAGGATGCCTGTTTTGCCAGCGAGGAGTAGCAGACCGGCACCAAAGCCCCGTTTCTTCCCTTTCCTCCCAGGCTTTCATATCAGGATTCTCAAGGTAGAAAAACAAACAAACAAACCGTAAAAAAAAAATTCATGCTCAACATAAAGCCAGGGGGTTCTCATCATACTCAAAATACGAGGTATAAAACTTAGCAACTGCTTCTTTGAGGAATTTCCCATTTGACATTTTTGGATTGCAAATAAAGGAGGAGAAACTGGAGCTGCTGTAAGTAGGGTGGTGCTGTGAGAAATGACTGTCTTTGGCATTTAGGTGATCCTAAGAAGCCTGAATTGGGGATCTGCCTCGTACCCACCAATGGATTTCTCCAGTTTGAGGCAGAGGAGTGCTCCTCTGCTATAGTTGAAGGCCCAGAGACATACCTAAGGAAGTTTTAAACCATTGCTACTGTCTGGTGGGATTTTAAAAAGTTACGCCCCTTATTAAAAAATAAATGTAGGGCTCTGGCATGATTTATCAGTGGTGACTGATTTGTATTCCCCCAGCCTCAGATATCCAGAGGGGCTTCACACTGCCCTAAAGGCCACAAGTCTGTCTGGGATGTGAGCATTTCTTCACCAGCCTTCTTGCCTAGAGAGTACTTGCCTTCTGCAAATCTGCCCTTGTTGAAATCCAAGAACCAGAAAACGCAGGGTGGAAATAGGTTTAGTGTAAGTGCCTTTCCATTTCCCCCACCCCTCCTTATTAAGATTCTCAGATCTGTTCCCAGACAGCCTTAGAGGCATCTGTAAGCTTCCACAGAAGCCACTAATCCCCCCACCTCCACCCTACTATCATTCTGTCTCCATCTGGCATCTGCCCTGCATACCCAAGGGATGGGCAGGGAGTGGCTGCTGGGCCTGCACACCCCAGCAGGTGGAGAGTGTGCCCCTCTTACTGTGGCCAGCTACTGTCACTGCTCTGACTGACTCTCTGATGCCTGCCAGCTCTGAGAGGCAGGAGAGGAAGAAAGGACAAGGAAACTAGAAGCATCTACATGCTTGCAAGCTTTTTTTTCTACTAAAAGTGCTGTTTTGTCTTAATCCGTTTTGTTGGCTTCTTAGTTCTTCTCTCTTCACCTCCCTTGCAGCTCCCCTTTTCCTCTGGGGACCTGGAAGTCCTGCCTGTAACTTCTGTCCAAAAATAGGCCCATGGCTTTCTTTACTGACAGGTCAAGAACCTATTAGAGAACTGGACCTTTGCATCAGAACTACCCCTACACAGAACGCAAGAAGGAGGGCCTGGAGAGGACCATAGCACTGTCCTGGGAATTTGAGGATTTGGCTCCATAGAGGTGTGAGGCTGTTGATTAGGAAGTTGGGGGAGGGAGCAACATAGGGTTGGGGGACACTACAGCATCATGTATGTACAATTGTTTGTGTGAATGGCTGGAGGGATACATTGAGATTAGGCAATAGAAGCCCTTAATAATAAATATAGTTCATTAACAGCAGTGTGTCAGATTCAGAAACAAAAGTTGTTAGAGCAGGGGCATATGAGGAAGAGAGAGTATGTTAATGAAATATCATTTTGAGAATAAAGCAAAGACGAGTAATGAAGGGTACATACACATCAGGCAAATTTATGAAGAGGGAAAAAAGGAGAACTGAATAGATCCTTTAATAAAAAGTTGCTTATATATGTATTAAAACTAGCACACATGAATAGACCTTTATGATAAATTATTTAGAAGCCAAGCAACAGGGCTGGAGAGAAAGCTCAGCAGCTAAGAGCACTGCAGCTATTCCAGAGGCCATGGGTTCAATTTCCAGCATTCACTCAGTGGCTCATAACTCTATGTAACTCCAGTTCCTGGGAATCCATTGCATTCTTCTGGCCTCTGTGGATACTGGTCAGGATTGGGGTACACAGATATTCATGTAGGCAAAACACCCATACCATATACATAAAATAAAAATATAAATGAGATGTAAGCCAAGTCAGTTATATTAGTTACTTTCCCATGTTTATGACCATAATGCCTGACAGAAACAGGCTAAAGGGAGAAAGGTATATATTAGCTTTAGTCTTAGGGGATTTCAGTCTGTTATCGTGGGGAAGACATGGTGGAACATATGGGGGGCGCATATATTTGTAACACAGTGGACCAGGAAGCAAAGAACACGGCTGAAACCAGGGCCAGGGATAAGTTTAAAGTCACCCCTTGATGACCTGTCGCTGTCTTCATCAGAGGGCATCAGATCCCATTACAGATGGTTGTGAGCCACCATGTGTTTGCTAGGATTTGAACTCAGGACCTCTGGAAGAGCAGTCGGTGCTCTTAACTGCTGAGCCATGTCTCCAACCCTCAAAGTTGGATTTTTACATTTTACTTGTATTAGAATCTAAGGAAGGATTTATCACACTGTTGTTCTGTGCCAGGATCTAGAATTAGGTCAGTGCCAAGTCTAGGATTAGGTCAGTGCTAATGTTGTCATTTAAATTCCTTTAGCATTCCCATTAGATATGCATTAGGCACTTTCTGCTCACAGTTTGCAATTGGGAAACCCAAGGTTTAAAGGACCCAATAAGTCCCCTGAGTATCACAGTGGGTAGTTCTTCTCAACAGACAAACAGACAAAACACACACATACATACCTCACCCCAACTAGAAATTTCTGAACATTTTCCATTAGGAAAATATCTGAGGATTCATTGAATAATGACATAGTATAAAAATCAGTTTCATCAAACATCGTCATGTGACTCTGTGGCTTCATGTCTTACAGATCCCTTTTAATAGGTTTGTGCAGTATTCAGAAGTGACTTTATGTGGGATCATATGCTACACCTTTAACATAAAGGGGCTGCATTCTTAACAATTCTTGGTCCACCGACTCTAAAACAGAAGATACAGTCCCGGGACAACCTTGTCTCTGTTTCAACCTCCAGGCTAGTCTAAAAAGCCCATGGTGTTCTGAAAGATATTGATGGCCACAATTCCTTCAATCCCTCAGTCCCCAGCAGAATACAAGAGAGGATAGAGCTTCAGCAAGGAGAAAGAGGACAGACACGCTCTCCCATGTATGCACAGGAGCAGAACCTGTGGGCACTGAGGCTGCAACAACATTGAGCTGGGGCCCGTGATGCCAGGCCACAGGTGCCCCATTTAGGTGGCATTGTTAGAGGCCACAGAGATAGACTTGCTGAGGAGAACACGATTACTCACTGAAAATCGAGCATCTGTTGGTGACGGCCTGTACACTTTCATTTGGATAGCTTCATTAGATTGACCATCTCTGAGACAGGCAGGCTCTCCTTAAAGAGTGTAATTTGGCAGTTTCTCAGCTTAAGAAACAAAGTGCTTTTTATTTTATTATTATTTTTGCTTCCATAAAAGCCAGGGAAAGTTCTCCCCTAGATAATAGAGACTATTATGGAAGTTTATCCATTTTTTCAGTGCAATTTCTCAAAAATGGAAAACTTTTTTTTTTTTTTTTTTTTTTTTTTTTTTTTTAGAACAGATGGGGAGAGAAAATGGTGCCCATCTGAAATAATTTTGTTAGGTTAACGCTATCTCCTCATGTGCTTTGATAAGATGGGAGCCAATGTCCTCACCTCACATCACCCGCCTGCTCTCCTGGAAGGGGTGTGGTAGAGTATGGCTCACATTTAAGTTACAGTACCTTCAACCTTGTAAAAGGCAGGATGTTAAAGAGAGAATAAAGGGAGAAAAAGTCAGGCTTCCCCGAATTGATTCGAGCTAGGCGAGCTGTTTACCCTAAATAGCACCTCTGGCCATATTTGCCCTCAGCAGGCGCCATTAGATAGTGTCTGTACTACTGCTTCCTCCCTGGAACTTACAACCATCAATTATCCTTAACTCTTTGGACCTTTAATAGCCATTGTCGATGGTAGTGTCCCTTTGTTATTGGATATTAGGTTGTTGATATTAGAACCACTTATGCGACTGTACAGCTCTGACTTGGGTTTGATTCAGCAGGGTTTTCTTTGTCGAACCATCACAGTGAGTTCTAAATGAAATGGCCATAAATAGATGTTAGCAGAAGAATCTCGGGGGGTGGGGGGGAAGATATGTACTTGTATGGCATCCCTGCCTTCCCACAAATGCGATCCAGGAGATGCCCCAGCTCCATAGTGCAGAACTTCTGGGAAAGGGTGGACACAATGTGTTCCTCTTGTAATCTGTCAAGCGTTTGATGTTCTGAAAGATGGAACCTGCTATGTTCTGATTATTGGTGTCTCCTTGAGTCTCTGTGCTTGGATCAAAGTTCACACTGCTATGAAACTGCAAGGCTGAATTATTCAGAAATGGTTAAGCCGCAGGGCTCTGCCCTCGTGGTCAGAATGAGCACCACCATTAAAAAGCTTGAGCAAGCTGGGGCCCCACCCCTCTTCAGCCAGGGGAGGGCACAGCGATACAGAACACAGAGTTCTGATCTGACTGGAGTCCCTACCAGCAGGTGGCCTCTTATCCTCTATGAAGTCAGGCCCCTTTGGTGACCTCCGCACTGTTTTCGTGATTGCCATTTTCCTTTATATGTATGGCTTTGGGGTTCAGTCTGGATGCCTATAGCCTGTTTGCTCCTTGATATAAACCCAAGAAATAAAGAGCCATGCATGGTGAAACACATCTACGACAGTACTGAGGAGCCAAAAACAGGGAGATCACTAGTTCTAGGGCTATCCTGGGCTACGTAGTGAAGCAAACATAAAGAGAACTCACTCTTGTCCACAGCTTCAGCCATCAGCTGCCAAAGCTGAGTCTTGGGAGAACTGGGATGTGTCCCTTCTCAGCCTGTTTACACATGAGGGTGAAGGTTCCCTTTGGGCTGAAGCTCTGTGTCTATGTGGGTTTTTTTCTGTCTTCCAACCCCTTAATAGCCCCCCTACCCCAGCTCCAAGTTTCACTTCTCTCCCTTCCTCTCTTCTGGGGAAGGAGGGGTGAAGTTAAGTCTCTCTGATTCCTTGTTAGGAGAAGTGAATGCATGTCTCTGACCAGCCAGCCGCCCCCTTCCTATTGCAAAACCAGAAGGATGCTGATAAGACCCACAGGCCAGTTGTTCAGATTGCAGGCCATAAAATTTCCTTTTACTTTCCACTGAAAGCTAAAGAGCGAATTTTAAGAGTGCCCGAACTCCTCTGTGCAGGCTGCATGCATCAAAGTCTCTCTTGGAGAGCCTGGAACCTTTCCCAGAAGTAGGTGACAGGCTATGTAAATGAAGAGTCACCTTTGAAAGCACTTCAGCCCAGCAGAGCAGACTTTTTATGATCTTGCTTGAGTGTGAGACTGGAAGGCTGAGGGGCCTGTGGAAGGCTCTGCTCTTCCCTCCCCAGACCCAGCCCCACGGCACACTTTGATCTGTGTGGCCTGTCTAATCCTCAGCCAAGTGCTCTGGAACTTTAGCCAGAGCAGGAAAAAGAGAAATAGTTTTCCTTTCTTGGGTGGATTTGTATTTATATAAACCCTTAGCCCTGAAAATGAGCCAAGTGGCAGGCGCACGCTCGGAGGGAAGGTGCGTGGGATTGAGTGAATGGCGGGAAGAGGCAGGGGTCCTCTACTCCATCTCCCCCAGATGGATGGACTAGGGTCAGATGGTGTCTGGGCCTTTCAAGAGCCAGGAAAGAGCAGGGCTCTTGGTTCTGTGATATTGCCCCTGTGTGTTGCACACTTGCTGCTGTGGATGTGTGTGCACACTTGCTGCTGTGGATGGTGGGCAGCATCTATGAAGAAGCAGCTCCCTGCACACTGTGGAAAGCAATGTCATAGAAGCCTTGGGTGTCGTCAGATTTCAATCACCATGTTGATTTAGTTGTGTGAACTTGTGGGTTTTATCAGCGTTGTTGTTATAATAATAATTACTATTATTATTATAATTATTATAGCTACTATTATAATATCAGCCCTTCCTCTTCCTTGGACAGAGTGAGGTTGTTGCTTACATTTGCTATTGGTTGTCAAAGATTTCTTCTCTGCTCTCTCCTGCTTTCCTTGCTCTAGGATATAAGGTAACTTACTTTTAGACTCCAGAGAGTTCTCTTGTGGAATCTAAAGAGCGCCTTCATTCCTCAAGCCATATCATTTGTACAGTCTGGCCTAGTCTGGGCCCAGGGAAGAGGCTGGGGATAGCTAGTTGAAAGTGTTTGCACTTCCTTGATGTTTCCTACTTTTGAACACTTCCTCATGGGTGACTCAGCTTCTGACAACCTCCCTTGAGGCCCGCTTTCTCTGGCCCACTCATAGCTCGAAATGATTGAGCCCTGCCCATCTGCTGTCCTGAGACGTTCATTCCTGCCCAAGCACTGTTATTTTGCATGAGTTAGTTAGAGCCTCGTTCTTCAAAGTGGAATCCTCCTGAAGTCTCCACCTGGAACTCCTCCCTGGGCATTCAGGATGCTCAAACATGAACCTTTGTTGCCTGTGAAGGAAAGGGAAGTTTATCTCACCAAGCACAGGGAAGTTCTGGGGTTTGGAAGCAAAAGTAGGAAAGAAGACATTATGAAAAGGGGTAGGTTTGATGTGAGAGGCTAACATTGGGTGGAGTTTGGAAAGAAACTCTGTTAGTGCCTTTGCCCTTAGTTCTTTAGAGTAAAGTATGGCCACACATTTTATGAGCACTCTGTCTGTCTGTCTATCTATCTACCTATCTGTCTGTCTTTTAGAATATTTACATACAATATTTACATTAAACTATATTTACCCCAAATACTCATAGTTGAACATATACTGTTGTAAGTACCTCTATAGTAGGTTATGTTAATTCTGACAGGCTTTGGAATCATTTTATATTTTCAACTTCATCTTCTAATTTTTATTTTCATTAAAAGTAGAAAGCAGATTTTTAGGCAGGTACGATGGCTCACACAATAATACTAGCTCTTAAAAGGCTGAGCTAGGAGGACTATTGTGAGTCTAAGCCAGGCTGGACTACATAGTGATTTTCTGTAAGATGATGTCTCTATGCAGGAAGGCAGGTACTGGATAAAATGAGGTCTGCCATCAGATGAGAAGGAAGGATGGGTGGGAATAAGGAATAAGAAAGAGAGAAGGGGCTATAGTGCAAGAGGAAGGAGCTGGGACCAACATGGAGGGAGATGTAAAGATTCTTGTCTGCATAGATACAGGTTGTTATGAATAATTTTAAGGCATGGGTAGGTACAGGATTTTGTGCTGTCTAGATGGGAAAATTATATTCTATCAATTGGATCAGAGGTTATTGTGTGGTGTTTTCTTTCATGTGGCGACTTAGTTGAGTTCAAGAGAAGGTGCAGTGGCGGGACACACCAAGCCCACCCCTGAATTGAGATGTGCAGAACTGGCATGGTAACAACCCACCAAGGATATAGTGAGGGAAAGCAGGATATGGTGAGGTGCAGCCGGAACTGCTCTCGGACTGCCCAAGCCAGAGAGTATCCTGGGGGCCAGTGTGGAGCTGCTGAAATAAATTAGTGTAAGTTCCCATGACAGAGTGGGACCTAGGGTGGGCGTGGCCACCCCAGTCAGAGGGAGCTGGGGCTGATAGCACAGAGTTGTGTACACAAGAGCTGGTCGCGGATATTTAAATTTTTACTGCAAAAATTTTACTTCAGCCTGGGCGATGGAGTAAGTCCCTGTTTCAAAAAATAAAAAAATCTGTTTTATTTATGAGAGAAAGTTTTCCTTTTTCTCTTTTCTTTTTATCGTCTTTTAATAGAATCATTTCTGTAGTCTAGGTATCATTTGGAGGGCACCTGCACCAAACCATCAATAGTTGATCATCCTCCCCCTGAGCTGGCTTGTGATATGCTGACATCGGATGATGATTCACAAAATGTCATGTAGACGATGACACAGTTAATGGCAAACCCATCTGACCACAAAGTTTGTATCACTGTCCCACGTTCATTCAGAAACATGGAGTTGGGCACATATACCTGATGCATGAGGGTAGATGCATTTTTTCATACACAAATGGAGCATTTGTTTAGCCTAGGCTAGCCCTGCCTACAGATCTCTATCCTACTTCCCACTAGCTCTTCTCTGTGTCCTCCACGTGACATTTTCTTATTTGTCCCTTCACACCTTTCCTGAAGATAAAAGGGAAACATTTACAGTTGGTCTGAGCCTTCCTGAAGTCACCCCTTGTTAATCTAGAAGATCCCTGGGTAATTACTCCAGGGACTCCAGCAACCAAATGGAGCTCTTCTTGGATTAGTGTACCCAAGATATTTAGTGTCCCTTTCTCCTTATCTCTCGAGGGAGGGAGAAAACCTTGTGTAGTAAGTAGTGAGCAAGTGTGGGGAAAGCTGAGCTCCTTTGCCCAGATGGGACATCTGATACAGAAGGGCCAGCAAAAGGTGGCAGCCACTTGTTCCTGAGACATTGATGTCCAGTGAGACCGAAGGGTGGGGATACTGCCTGAGTCACCCAAGAGGCCATGATTCTGATCTTTGCTTCTCCTCCTACCTGTGACTGTCACCTGTCAGCACTTTGGAATATGTTTCAAAGCAGGTGAAAAGCTAGTTCGGTGCTTCCTGATGACTCAATCGTAAATGCTCACTAGAGACAGAACCGTTCACAATCATAATAGACAGGAGGGTAATGACTTTGTTTTGTTGTTGTTGTTGCTTGGCTGGCTTTTGTTTCATTGTTTTTAAATTTCTTTTATTTAATTATTTGAGATAGCATCTCACTGTGTAGACCAGGCTGGCCCCAAACTCAGAATCTCTCTGCCTCCCGCTGAATGTTAGGATTGCAGAGAAGTGCTCCCACACTTAGCTAGATGCTAACCATTTTACCACACTGTAAAGTCTTGCAGTTGCCTTTCAAATTCACGTTGTGGAATGTGTCCAGCCATCAAGTGGCCCTGTCTTACTTGAGTAATTTCAAAGGCAGCCATCTGAGATGACCCTGTGACCAGGAACAGCATAACCCCTTGCAGGTTTAGGGTCTGCTCTCTGAGTCCCAGAACTTTTTAAGAGGATAGGTGGCCTATGAATTAACTAAGGGCCAGCAGGTCTCCGTTGGTTCTGTATGTGACCTTTTCCAAGGACTCTGTTTGTTACCCCATTGAGATTCCCCATAGTCCCACAGCATGCTCCCTGTCTGTCTGGATTACTTTCCTGTCACTGTGACATACGACTTGCCAAAAGCAACTAAAAGGAGAAAGAACTTGCCTTATGGTTTAGGCAGTGTATAACCCATCAAGGTGTGATGGCATGGTCACCTTCTGACCAATGCAGACTTAGGGTAATGCAGCAAGTCACTCTGTGCAGCAGACAGAAAGGAGAGAGAGAGGGGAGGGGGACCTGGCCCCAAACAGGGATAGACTGAAACCCCCAGAGGCTGGCCCCTCAAGGCCCCAGTCTGCTCTACTTCTCAAAATTAGACCACATCCCACAGCCTGTCTAAATAGTGCCATCTGCTGGGAACCACATGCTCAAACATAGGAGCCTGTGAGGAGTATTTTACCTTTAATGGGTAATACTCCTCAACTTGTTCCCACACCCACAATACCAGCCTGCTAGTTGGTCAGCTGACCATGGATCATTCTGATCAGGTAAATACAGAAGCCAAAGTCCATTAGCCCACACTGTCTAACGAGGCCAGAATCCCAGCCTCTTGGGGCGCCACCCTTGGTGCCACGTTTCTTCCCCTGAGTATGTCTTCAGCCTCTAATGTTCTCTCTTGTTCTCCTCAGCTGTTAAATCCTGCATGTCGATAACAGTTGAGAAGCTTTTAGATTCTGCTAGCACGTTTGGTCCCCAGCCACAAAGAGGCAATGGTACCTACTGCTCCAGGTTCTTTCCTTCTACAATAACCATGTTGAAAACACTGAGGTTGGCAACCGAGGCAGACCTGCGCTTCTTCTCTCCAGGTCTTGCTCTGTAACAGGAATGCCCCGTACTCAGCATTAGGCACTCTCTGCCATGGGTCTAGACACCCTACTTCATGGGAAAACCTTGTTTGGCATTCCTACCAGATTCCTACCCCTCCACTCATCACCCAGAACATAACTAGCTACCTGCGTGGCCACGAGCTTCTCACAGAAAGTAGGAAGGTTTTGTTCACAGTCCATTTCAATGAGTCTCTGACAGCCAACTATGGAGGAGATGATCAGCTTCTTCTCAATGCAGCTGACCGACTAGGACAATTGTTCTCAACCTGTGGGGCCGCTTTGGGATTGAAAAGCCCTATTACAGGGGTGGTTTAAGACCATCCAAAACCAGATATTTTCAATATGATTCATAATAGTAGCAGATTGACAGTTATAAAGTAGCAACAGAAATAATTTTACGGTCGAGGGTCACCACAACACGAGGAACTGCATTAAAGGGTCACAGCATTAGGAAGGTTAAGAACCACCAGTCTAGCTGATGTCATGGAAAAGAGCTATGGGCTACCTTTGAAGTAAAGAGAGGCTTGTTTTAGGCTTATAATTTTGGAGTCAAACCTAAGACCAGGCAGCTCATTATGGTAGGCCTTACACAAGATCTGTATGTACATCATGGGAGAGAAAGCACTCCGATGTCCAGCCAAGACACTGGGAGAGAGAATACTTGGGCCCACAATCCCACAGGCATGTCTCAAAGTCTCAGCTTTGAAGTCCAGCAGCACCTGCCTACCAGACCTGTCTCCCTGGGGACCACATTCTGACCTCTGAGGGGCCCCCAGCTCTAAACAAAACCATCTACTTGGTTCTATCAAGAGGGCCGTAAAGCTGCTGTTTTTATAGAAGTTGGTAGCCAAGGCTTAAAAATATTCGAATTATTTTCCATTCTGTCTTGCAGAAACTGGCCTGGTGCTCACCAAAGGCTACAGTATCACCAACAATAAAACAGCTGTGTGTGGCTCCTGCTGGGGACCTGTGCGAGGGCTAGGGTTTGGCACCAATCCTTATCTGGGTCCTCAGGCAGCCCTGAACAGATGAAGCTGAGGACAGTACGTCAGTCTACCAGAAGAGAATTTCCAGGGGGGAAATAGGGATGCCCAGGCTGTGCTCAGGCTTTAGGGGTGGTCTTAGGATTTTAAATGAAAAAATTATGCCTCCCTCCCATATATGTAGCAGATGTTGAGTTTGGTCTTCATGGGGGTCCTCCAACACCTGGAGCAGGGGCTGTCCCTTTATTTGTTGCCTGCCTGTAGATACTGTTCCCCTAACTGGGCCACTTTAGCCTCAGTGAGAGAGGATGAACCTAGTCCTGTAGAGATTGACATAGAGAGGGGGATTATACCTGGTCTCCTTCATCTGAGAAGGGGAGGGGAGAATGGGAGGAGGAGCTTCGAGAGGGAGGACTGGGAGGAGGAGCTGTGAGAGGGAGGACTGCAAGGAGGGGGGCCTGATATTGGAATGTAAAGTGAATAAATAAATAACTTAATTGTAAAAAGAAAAAAATAGCAAAGAGGAGGCAGGAGGTGGGGTGGGTAGGACCAGCTGAAAGCACTCTGTCCTTCAGGCCCTGGTAATACTGTGAGTCGCTGTGGGCTGCTTGGATTCCCCAGACCCACAACTCTTAGCAACTCTGTTAAAACCCAGACATCTGGCTTAATCAGGGACGCTAGACTGGATGGCTTCCAGGTGTCAGCCAGCTCCCACTTGCTCTTCCTTGGGTCCGTTATGTTCCTTTGACACCATTTAATGTTTCCATTTGTAGCCGGCATCTTTCTGCTTCTGATCATCTCCTAGCTGGTGTTGGAGGGCACACGGTTCTGTCACATAGGTACCCACCAGACCAGCTAATGGCACTAAATTAATGTTTGCAATAGTTTGATATTTGCAGTAATTTGGTGAGCAGACTAAAATTAGATTCTGTTCTTATTATACAAAGATGCAGGAAAATGTTCTGCTCAGGGAATTAATGTGCCTCTAAAAGTATGAATACATCAGTGATTAAATTCATTTTGAAATAGTGATGTTAGACAGATCCTCCAGGAAATACGCATCCTGCTTAGAGAAGAGTCCCCTGCCTTGGGGAGGTACTGAAGTATGGTAGCAGAGGGTTTCCCCATGTCCACCACTAGTTAAACCCTATTGCTGGGTACATCTCATAACTTTCCTGAGCTGGGTGGTTTTGTTTGTTTAACCCAAGCCATAGTCATTCTGGAAGAGAAAACCTCAACTGGGAAGAAAAATGTCTGGGCAAGCCTGTGGTACATTGTATTGATTGATGATTGATGTACAAGACCTGGCGCTGTGGGCAGTACTATCTCTGGCCTGGTGGTCTTGAGGGATGTACAGAGTAGGCTGATAAGCAATGCCCATAAGCCCAAGCCCATAAGCAAGGCTCCTCCATAGCCTCTGAGTCATTTCCTTCCTCCAGGTTCCTTCCCTGTTTGAGTTCCTGCCCTGAAGTCCCTTAGCAATGGATCTGTAATAAACCCTTTTCTCTCGGACTTGTCTATGGTCATGGTGTTTATCACAGTAATAGAAACCCTAAGCGAGATGGCAGATTCTCCATTTGCAAAATGAGGATGGGCTGTTTGCTCAGTGGTCAACACTGACAGTGTGCAGACTGAGATTCTGACTTCATGTGAGCACATGTTCCATTATTGTGAGCTCAGCTGAACGGAGGTGTTTGGAAATACAGAATTTTAAATGTGTGTGTGTGTGTGTGTGTGTGTGTGTGTGTGTGTGTGTGTGTGTGTGTGGTGTGTTGTGCACACCATGTGGGTATATGAAAACAGAGGACAACCTTGTGGAGTGGGCTCTTGAGATTGAATCCAGGACATCAGGCTTTCACTGAAAGTATGTAAAACACAGAGGAGCCACCTTGCTGGTCCACACTGCAGGATCTTAAGCAAAAGGACTTTCTGCCATTCTATGTCAGCAGAGACTTCGGAGTCTCTAGAACTTCAAGTGACCATCAAAACTGATGGATTTCGGTAGGGTCTCTCCCCGATTTGGCATGCTTTCTGTATCCTTGGTTTGAGTGGCTCACTTCCAGGACTAAGCAGGGCTGTCAGGCAGAAACAGGACTTTCATGAGCCAGATCCTGTCAACTGAGTACTCTAAGTAGCAAAGCCTGTGGGGCTGGGCCTGAGGACCTAAGGAGGAAGGACAGGTTCCCAGTTGAAGGGCCTACAAAGAGGAAGCTAAGGAGTGGAAGTTGCTGCTCCTCCCGAGGAGTTAATGGTCTCACTGCAGAAAGTTGATGTGAGATGCCTGATTTCCTGTAGGTATCAATTTACTAAGTTAGTCACCTGTTTGTACTAGGTCCACATTAGTCATGAGATAATCCTGTGTGCTTTAGAATCAGCACTTGGGAAATTCTCAGCTCCAGGATGCTGGACTGTGGTCCTGCTGTTTACTATGTAAACACCTTGAGCCTGCCACACATCCTGATTGTTTGCACAGAGCTTTGTTTTGAGCTTGCTAGCTCTGTTGAAAACCCATATGCCTACGTTTTAATTATGAGCCCCTCATGGTAGCCCTGCCTGGCTGATCTCAGGAACCAGTCTGAAAAGAAAGGTGAGGTAGGTGAGCAGGGTTGTGGTAAGTGCTTCCTTTGTCTGAAGGGTTCACCTTTTCACCATCACCATCAGGACATAAGAACCCTGTCTGTGGTGATGTGCTCAGCATCCCAGTAGCTGAAATTTACAGCTCTACTCTCCAGCCGTTCTGGCTACGTTTTGGTTTCCATGTCGGAAGACTTCCTCACTACATACCTTATTCCTCCGAAAGTGCTATGTTTCTCCGTGTAAATTAGTCCGCTCTTTGGGGCCTATTTCCTAATTTTTTTTTCTTCTCTTCTTTGCAGGGGAGTTGCTGAGCCAGCCCAGGCCAGAAGGGGTGGCAGAGATCATCTGCCCCAAGAATGGCAGCGAGCGAGTGAATGTGGCTTTGGTTTACCCACCTACACCGACTGTGATCAGCCCTTGTTCCAAGTGAGTTCCCATGGTCCTTGGCTCCTTGCTGCAGATTCTGGCTCTGCTGTGATAACCCAAAGCCTAGTCCAGCGGTGTGTGCATGAACCTTGAGAAGTCAGTTATCTGAAGCAGCAAACCAGAGACTTATTTTCCTCTTTTGGCGGGAGATATTTTACTTTGCTAATAAAAGAAATTAAAGCTTTGCAGATGTATAATTTATAAACCACATAGTTTACTCATTTAAAAATGTAATATATAGATTCTCGGTTTCTAGTCTGTTTTCAGGTATTTATGACCAAAAGAATGTATGTTCCTCTCCCAGTAGCATTAATGCAGAGCTTTGTTGAAAAGTTATTAGGGTCCAGCTGAACCCTGTTCTTGTCCCAAGTGAGTTCTTAACCATCATTGTAGAATTAAGTGGGCTTTACTTCAAAGGACAGCAAGGGACCATTAAATCAGAGAAGCCTGCAGAACATCTATAATGATCTGATTTCGTGGAGGGTTCTGATTCTCTAATCAAAGCAAAGACTGTGAGCTGGCTACAACCTTCTCCCCATATGGACTGACAGGGAATGCACTCGTGCAAATAAATGTTCACACAGGAGGTATGCTACATATTCTAGAGGAATATATCCTGTTGGCTTGAGGGGTCTATTTATATGCTTTTATCCTACTAGCATAGGGGCTGCTTCTAAACTGAGATGAAATGACCCTAAGTTGGTAAAGCAGCAGCCACAGACCATTCTGGCCTGAAGCTCATTGTCTTGGTGATAGCGCCAGTCTCATATCTGCCAGGTGGCCAGAGTCATGCAACAGGATTTACTTTTACTTCCTGGTTTGTTGGCCATATAGTATCTGTTTCATCTCTACACACACAAACACACACACACACACACACAAACAGAGAGAGAGACACACACACATACAGAGACAAAGATACATACACAAAGAGAGACACAGACATACATACATGTGCACACACAGACACACACACACAGATACACACACACATTCACAGAGACAGATTCACACACACAGACACACACACATGCACACAGAGTAACAGAGAGAGACACAGACAGACACACACACATACACACACACACCAAGTTACTATAGAGCTTTTGATGGTTTGCACTTGAGAACTATGACCTCTCTACCATCCATACAGTCAATGTAGGTATGAGGACAAACCTGGACTGTCTTCACCAGGAACTTGATGTCTGGCCACATGCCAGAGCTTTGTGGTAGGACTGTCATCCATTCAGGGGCAGCTCCCCTCCTGTGGGGTGTGCTTCCTGAACAGCTGGGTCTCTGTGATGTGGTAACACGTCAGCAGTAGAAGGGAAAGCCCCCATTTCCTCCAAACTGGGCATTTAGCAAAAGCTATTCAATATACCTGTGCTGGAGGCTAACCCAACACCCTGAGGGAAATGCCTCTGTAACACTAGATTCTGGATACTCTTTTATATAGCATGCACCCAGGATAATCTATCACTGAGGTCACCCTAAGAAATTGAGGTCATGAAATGCTTCTCAGGTTTCACGATAGAACCACACAAGCTCTTGTTAACTTGCATCTCCACTGCCCTGAACTTGTCAAAACCCAGGCATTGTCCTGCCTTGTAATTTCTTTGAGTCTGTGCCTACTGCGCCTTGCCTTTCAGATACACCAGGGCAGGGATAAAGAGGTGCTATAGAAGTAGGGTACAGAACACAGTACATACTTTGTATTGATGTAAATGTGCCTGAGTCACTAGAGACACTAATTGATTGTTTTCATAAGGATTCGTGCTGTTTAGTAGACAAGACAGATACAAAAAGTTAAATATCTGCTTGTGCCAGATGCCCTGGTGGCACAGAGCCAGTTATCAGCCATTCCCATGGGTGGTTTCTTTTCTACCACAGTAAGACCCACTTTACCAGTCTAGAGAAAAAAACATATTATCAGCCTCTCCCTGATAGTTTATTGAATCTAAATGAACAACCAGCTTTGAATTTGGGTGTCATCAAAATTGGCTTAGACCTCTCTAGTTGTGGGAGGGAAATACCACTGGGGACTTAGTCCCTGTTGTCATAGCAATGATAGCATCTTGGCTGTATATTTCTCAGCTCTAGATGAAGAACAGCTCTCTAAATATGAAAGTTTGACATCTTTGGTAAGACTTATTTTTTAGAATGGAGACAGGGAGAAATGATGTCTCTCATGACCATCAGGATAAAATCTAATTTCTGCAATCCAATTAGATACTCATGCCCTGAAGCATCTACAACTCATAGTCATGAGCACTAAACAAAAACAAACATGTTGGCTAGGCCAGGCCCCACTAGAATGTCCAAGTCACAAATAGCAGGCAAAGGGGTTAGCCATTGAGTCATATGGTTTTGGCCCAAGGCTGAAGCTTGTTTGTCCAGGCTGGACCAGCAATCCAAAACACTACCTTTAAGCCCCAGTGACCTAACTTAAGTCTTTCTCTATGAAGTGATCCCTACCTCTATAGCAGGCCATACAATGTAGGCAGATGAGAAAGACAGGACTTCCTTCATAGAGCACACGCATCAGAATGTACAGAGACAAAGTAGCTATGTATGCATCTTTGAAGAGACACAGAAGTCACTTGGCTGGTTCTAAAGTACGTGCATTGGACTTTAGCTCCCTGACCCCTAACCCTCTAAGGGTGACCTCTCAGCCAGGACAACTGCCCTTCCCTATTAGACCAGTATAAAGTCAACTGTAAAGCAGAACCTGGGACATGTAATAGCACGGTCAGATGCTCCTGTCTCTTCCACACTTGACTAGGATGATATTCTGTTCACTGTTCATATCAAGACAGGATGAGAAATCCCAGGAATCCTGTTCATCACTGTGCTGGAACAGCAGGTGCTAACCACAACAGTCCCAGGTACCAGAATATGTGCCCACTCTATGTCATTGACATCGGTCTTTTAATGCTTGGGAGGGGGGGTTCTCCAAGTCGTCATTTGTCCAGTTTCCTGTCCCTTCAGGTATCAGAGACATGAATGACATTTAATGAATTGGCTATAGCCATATGAGAAATAATGTGGTAGAGTTTATATACAAAAGAAGAGTCAATGGTCGTTACTCGGTACTCACTTATGAATCCCCAACTTTTCTATTTCACATTTGAAAAAAGTTTCCAGGTATAAAGTTTTAAAAGCAACAAAAAGGTGTGTATGTGGGAAGAAAGTAGAGTTGACTCTGCAATTAAGAATGCCAACTGCTCTTCGAGAAGATCTGAGTTTGGTCCCCAGCACCCATATGGGACAGCTCACAACAGTTTGTAACTCCAGCTTAAGGAACTACTCTGGCCTTTGCACCCGTACACACACACACACACACACACACACACACACACACACACACACAATTAAAAGTAAAAATTAAAGTACAAAAATTTCCAGATGTTTCTTCCCTATGAAGAGAGGTGCTAAGTAAGGAGTAAGTAGTAGGTCTTCAGGTTGAGGTTCATAGTAGGTCTTCCATAAGGGCTCTTTCTCCATGTGACTTATAGCTGTAACTTGTCCTGGTGGTGGATGGAAGAGCTCTCTCCCAGAATTCCATTGAGAAGGTGTTCCTGGAATGAAATGCTGTCCTTCTGAAATGCCTGCCCTTTTTGAACCAGGGGAGAAGCAGATGCCTAGAGGCACCTTATGCACTTTGCTATTCTATTCGAGTGAGGGTTATTTCTGCACTTTGTATGATTGTGAAGGATTTGGCATGGGATCACCATGCATTTGACAGCAGAGTTGTTCAGAAACAAAAGGTCCTTGACATGGATAATGTCACACATGGTCCTAAAGCTCTGTTGATGTCTAGTGTACACCGTTCTTGATGGTTCTCAGTGTATGTTGAGTGGTGTAGCTTCTCCACTCCTTGCCCCATCTTATTTTAAAACATCTTCATCACCCCAAGAAGAAATAGGATTCTAATTGCCGTTACTTGTTTCTAATCTAATGTGGCACCTAGTTTTTGTCACCAGTGTGCTTAGTGTCTTCTTCCAGAATGGTTTTGGTGACTGGTGTGTTGCTGTTAAGCAGATTGTTTATTTTGAAATGAGTTCTCATAAATCCTTTGTTATTGGCACAATTCAGTCCAAATGTAATGACTTAACTCAGTACCATGTGTCAGTTGTAGCCCCTTGTTTCCTGGGTGATGAAGAAGAAGTAGGGTGCCATGGAGGGAGGCAAGGAGCTTCCTTCAGAACTTCCTAGTTGTAGCCTTTTGATATCTCAGCAGCCAAGCATGCTAATCCATGGATGTGAGGGATTGGTAACTATTTAGGAATCATAGCAAAGCCCATCCTCTCTTGGACACCTGAAGCAGAAAACACTCAAGTGTTTGTATAAAATGGCATGAGATGGACCTGTGGTACTTGCTTGTAATCCTGATACTAAGAAGGATGTTAAGTTCTAAATCAGCCAGAGCTACATAGTAAGATCCTGCCTGGGGTGGGGGAACAAGCAAATGAATTTGTTAATTAGATAAAAGGACAGGTGTGCACACACTCCTGTATACTTTAAATCACTCTAGAGTACTTTGACACTTAGTAGAAGAACTCTAGTTGCTACATTCTATCATTTGGAGAATAATCACAAGAGAAAGTAAAGGTCAGTACAGATACACTAGCTCCATGCAACAATGTCTTCAGTCTGCAGTTGGTTTGAATCTAAGGATGCAGAATCTCAAGATGGAGGTGCAGGAGGAGGCTGACTAGACTCTTCCAGGGAACAGTAGAGAAAAAATAGAGGAATTTTTTTTTCACTTTAAGAGCTATCTAGTAACATTTAATAATTTTACAGGCATATTTTGATCATCTCCCACTCCTCCCCCTTCATTTTTTTTCTTCAGATCCATCCTCCCAACTTCAGGCCCTCTCTTTTGTTTGTTTATTTGTTTGAAACAACACACTAAGTCTACTTTATGCTGCTGTATAGGTGAAACCATCTGACAAGATCAACCCCTTAAGGAAAACTAATTCTCCCACTGAAGCTATCAACTGTCAGTAGCTCCTCAGATAGGGGTACAGGACTGTGAGTTTAATGGAAATTCCCCTAAGCAAGGGATATTGTTCTTCTCAAAAGCCATGGGCTGCCAAGACGAAAAAACAAACAAAACAAAACAACAACCCAGTACCAGATAAAGGGTATCTCCCCTTGAGTTGTTGGTTGAAGTATCTTTATGATACCTCAAACAATAAAGTCTATTGCTATTTGCCCTTGGTTATTTACCTGAACCTGATGTTATAACCCTCTTGCTGAAGCCACTATATACTTTAATCAAACAATGTGGAAGGATCAAGTTGGTACTAATCAGACAGCTTCTTACTGCTGCCCAGCCTACAGTAGTTCCAGAAGGTGCTATGTAGTCTTCTGGAGAAGAAAAGTTACCAAGAGTCTCACCCACTGATGAACTCTGTGAGCTGCATTTAACAACCAGCATGGCAGGATAGGTTTATGGAAGCAACAGTGGCACAACTGTTAGAGGTGTAACCAACTTCTTTCTGATGAAATTTAAGGCCCACGCCACAGGAGGAAACATATTCCTGGTACTATCAGAATCTGCTAAGAACTCATGGTTGGGGAGCTCTTTGACCATAGGGGTGAGCACACTGATACTGCTTTGTAAGTAGACATAACAGTAAGCTACACATTAAATTCATGTTTCTAGACCTGCCGGTTGGTGTAGTTCTTAGGTGTCATCAGAGAAGGATCTCAAAGTGGAAGATGGATGTTAATGCAGAGTTTCACATCTGGTTAAAGTGCAGAGTATAAATACAAGTTGACTGCTCCCTTGCAAATGGGACTTCTGTTTCATACTCCTGCCCACAGAACTTAGGGGCCATCTTGGAAAGGGGTCAGAATGATTTTAAGAGCCAGAGACTGGAGCGAACCAAAGCAAAACAATACCTTCCGGATGATAGAGGGCCACTTCACTCATGAACTCACAACTGGTGTGATTACCTGCACAATAGCAAGCTATTCAACATTAAAAAAAATCTTTTACATGTTTGTTTGGGAGTTCCTGGCTCTGTGCAGTCTCTCTTCAGGTTGAGACACTTACTGTTTTAGTCCACAGGGTGTGTGAGTTTCTGGGAAAAGGCAGGTGGCCAGCAGCACTTTATTTCTAGGTGGCCTGTACCTGAAAGTTGTTTCTTTTTTCTTTTTAAATAAATTCTGACTGGTGTCCTTCTTCACTAACTAAACCGTGTGTACTCTCTTAGAAACTGCCTGCTAACCAACTTGGCTACTGAGTCTCCTGTGATGACCAGAAAGAATTCAACAGACTAGCCCAAAACAAACAACAAAACCAAACGAAACATTTTACCTCCCAGTGTGTACTGACACACCACCCATGTTCATTTATACAGTTCTTTCTATGGGCTGACCCTGAACCGTACAGGACAGAGGAATGTCTAATTTTTATGTCCTAAGAGTTGACCTTTCTCTTAGGTAGTCCCTCCACGTCTCTGTGATCCATCATGTAAGAATAGGAGCAAATTCACAGAGAAGAACGTTAATTCTAACTTTGGCAGATGGTATGTTAATAGAATCAACAATAAAAGCATTCTAAACAAAAGCCAACATTTTCTGGCTTAGAAATGTTGAGCTAAGCATTTTCACGTTAACAACAGATGGCAGAACTGAGATTTGCCTTCAAAACTTTTTTTTTTTTGAAAAGCATTGATGATTGCCCATGTACAGTAGAGTTCACCGTCAGGCAAGAAACCTTACCAGTTTCTTGCTATTGTAAGTATTCTAAAAACTATGGTGATAGCTTCACACAAGAAATTCTGCAGTGACATTGTCATGGCCTAAGGATACTTAAGACCCACTGAAATATACTTTTATGTATAAAAGTAGGGTGAAGATTGTGGCCTTCAGCTCACCAAATAATTAGGCTAAAATGTCAAAGCCCTCCTGCATTAGTTAGTATGGGTTTGGAAACATTTTAAGGAGAAATGGAATTACTTGAAGTTGGCTTTATCATAGTGGACCGTATTTGTTGACTACAGAATCTTAAAACAGAAGAAGTGTGTGTGTTGGGGGAGGTGTACCTGGTATTTATGGCTAAGTGTGGAGTAGCCTGTTTGGAAGCTTCCATCTATTTGATTTATTCATTTTGTCCTGGCAAAGAAGGACCATAACTATCCCACTACCCCGGCTGCTTTTCCCAGCGGAGAGGAATTGTGTGTCTTGAGTCCTGTATTCTCCCATCAGCTACATTGATACTGGACTTCTCCCTCTCTGCTCAGGTATCTCCATACTTTCTTGGAAAATTAAGTCGAAAGGATAGTGCTTCTTCCCCTCTGCCACCATTTTTACTGTACCCAATCTGTGACTTTAGGAGCACCAAGTTTTAAGGGTAAGTCTCTGGGAACCAGAGAGTCTCTTGAACAGGTGTGGTGCTAAAACCCTGGAAAACTAAGGGATGGCACAGGGTGGATTGGGAATGAAGGGAGTCCATAGGGCAGAGAGCCAGCCCAAGCACTCTCTTTTTTCCTTGGGGTAGAGTGTTTCATGCTTGGGGTAGAAAGAGAAACAGCAAAATGCTTCATTCTTCGCTTAAATTAGGGTAGTGTGATGAGCCAAGTAATCTTAGATCTGTGGTAGGCAAAACCATCTAAAAATAACAGCGGGGGAGACAGGCAACTTCAAACATAGTATTTAATAATTACGTAGGACAAATAAGTGCTCAATAAATGTGCCTTCTGTTGTTTCTATTAGGACTATATGCAGTATATACCAGATGGTCTAGAGAGTAAAAACCATAAACAAAATATTTCTACAGTGTGGGTACTATGGTAAAAGCCTACCCACTGGTTTATTTAGATGCTTATTAATTAATTATAATTAATTAATTATATTACCTATAGAAGGTAAATGTATATGCTGGGTATATGAGAATAGTGGTTTTCCTTTTCCCATCTCCAAGGGAGAATAAATAAGAAAACTGTTTAATGAGTGTCCTCTATGCTTACTCTAGTTTTCATAAAAAGGAGATGTTGGTGCGTTATGTTATCTTTCATGCTGGACTCACTAATAGTTATAACCCCTAGACGGAAACCCCTCAGAGTAAAGGCCCCTGACACGTTGATCTAGCTAATAATCCTGTAAGTTATACAAAGCAGAGAACACCGCGTCCCACACTGCAGCTACTGGTGGCACAGGTTTGCCCTTTACCTCAGAGCTCGAGGCTTCAGTGCTGTTTCACAGTGCCATATGCTCTCATTCCTGTCTCTATTTTAAAACAAAGTAGCTCCCTACTTTGAAGGATAATAAGGCTAAAAGGCCAGTACACAGCCGACACCATCTGCAGAGAGCGGGCAGGCTGCACAGCGGAAGCATGAGGTTGCTCCTGAGACCAGGCAGCAGGAGCTGTGACATCAGCTTTGATTGTGGTTCATAAGGCAAAGCAGGCATATAAGTTTAAGATTGGCTGGTGTGGATGCAGAATTCTTTGTCACCGGGTCCTGGTGGGATTAGTGGGGTACGGAGTGGGTGGACTCTTCATCTTGACCTGGCTGGTTTTGGTATAGAAGACAGCACTCTCAGGCAAGTCTGTTATGCTTTTTAGGAACTGAGCTCCTCCAAGATGACCAGTCCCTCCAGGATCACCACCTTCTGCACACATCTCAAAATCCAAAATACAGAAAATTAAAAAATACAATTAATACATGCTATGGTTTTCCTTTCAGCCCAGATAGCCAAATATTTTGAGCTGTCATTTCTTTTCACATCCAGAATTGGGGCGAGTGTTCTAACCTGGGAAGGTTCTAGGTCTAAGCCTCAGAACCTTCTCAGCTCCTTACCTCATGTAACTGCATCCCATCTGCCAGCCCCTTGAAAGCCCTTTGGGCTTCATGGTGGAGAACTGTGTTTTCTTCTCCTAGAATTCCCCACTGCTCCATTTCTGTCCCAGGCGATGGTGAAATTGTGTGCCTGTCTGTCTGAGCTAGGAATCTGTCAGGTTAATTAGCTTCCACCCATACAGTCTGCCAGCAGAGTATTAGCCCATCATATCAGTGGGCCTTGACATAAAGCCTTTTCTTTAGCTCTGTGATTTCCTCTAACTCTGTATCCACTAAGATTTCTGTAATTGAAACTCCTTAACTGATACAGTCATCTTATCCTTCCAACTGGTAACACTTGTCAAGATTTATTTATTTTCTTTTATGTGTATGTGTGCTTTGCCTGAACATGTATCTGTGCACCACGTGTGCCTAAGTGCCCTTTGAGGCCAGAAGAGGCTATTGGATTCCCTAAAACTGAAAATACACACAGCTGAGACCCATCATACAGGTGACAGGAATCAAACCAGGGTCTTCTAAAAAAGCCCCCAGTGCTCTTAACCTCTGAGGCATCTCTTTCTAGTCCCCTCTCCAATACTTATATTGTGATGTCAGTGCCTGTCACATTGATCCTTTTTAAGAGCCTTGAGTAACTTCCTGGTGACTGTAGGCTTAAGTTCAAAACCCTAGGTGTGACTCAAAAGACCCTTTATAGGCACCTTCTCTGCTAATCTAAGAGATAGCCTGTCAGCTGAGGGGCAGTTGAGCACAGTGGCACCTGGCAAGCTCTCTGTCCTCAGCTGACCCCTGACTCCCTTACCAATGAAAGGATTTGCTCCCTTACAATCCATTGCCCATGAAGCCAGGGATGTGTGTCTTCTTTTTATGGAAGCCAAGATGGCTAACTCTAACCAATTATTTTTCCTGGCACACTTCCTTGATGTTTTTAGACTGTTTGCTACTATACTCTTATAGGAAAGAACTCACAGTATCCCAATCACTTTCAATCTGTAGCTTTTCTTTCCATCTTATTGCTTATTTGTGTAGCTTTGTTGAGTGTGTGCACTCTGGTGGGCATTGTGGCAGATATTGAGGATGCAGAAGTAACCTGCCCACAAGAATCAGAGTGGAGATCAAAGACGTAGCCAAATAAGAAAGGCATGCCAGGTTCAAATAGAAATTTGATGGCTGGTTGTGAATAGCACTGCAAACAATAGTTAGAAATACCAGGTAAAGGTGCAGGAAGTGGTATTCAGTGGCTCGCTGAGATGGAAAAGCAGTAGAGAAGGTTGGAGATTTGATGGGTGAAGGGATTGGTGTGACTTAGTGTCTTTTCCTGTTGTTGTGATACAATTATGTGATTAAAAGCAGCTTAAGAGAGAAAGGGTTTATTGTGTCCCATGGTTCAAGATACAGTTCATCATAGAGGGGTTAAGGGAGTAAGCTCTGAAAAATGCTAGCCAAGCACAAGCAAAATTTCAGCACTGGCTGTGGCTCAGTTCTCTACTTACGTTGGCCAGAATCTCAGCCAGGGAATGGCCCCACCCACAGTGGGCAGGTCTTCCTCTCTGCTAAGGTCGTCAAGATAATCTCCCCCAGGCTCTCTCTCTCTCTTGGTGGTTCCAGAATGGAACCTGCAGAGTGGACACTTGACAATGTTACAAGCGATGATGGTGGAAAGTCCCCTGTAGCAGCCTCCGTTAGACGATCTTGTGTTTCTCAGAGCCATGTGTGGCTCAGGGGAGCAGACAGCAGACATAACTGTCTGCATTTCTGAAAGTTCATTATATCAGCCGAGGAAAAGCAGTGACTGCCACATGGACCGAGCTGGCAGCCACACCGCGCCGCGCCACCATTAACTGCCTGAACGAGGTGTTTGCTTGTAAATGGCCATTCTCTTCACCTAGATGTATCGTATTATTACTGGGATTTGAGACGGTTTCAAAACCTTTGTTGCCAGGAGTTTATTATACTGCTAGGTTTTCATACATTTCCATATGGCTCAGTGCCAAAGAAATATGAAACTCTTAAGAGCCCCCAAAAGCTAATCTCTACTGTATCTCTCCATGAAACACACTTTGGAGTCTTGCTTGCCCTATGACAAGGCCCAGCTATGCTATAACCCTTGGGCATCTTCCCCCCCCCCCCAAGGACCCGATAGTATTGATAAGACATTGAAAAAAAACGAGCTACACTGTATTACAAGGGAAAGTTCCATTTCTGGTATTTACACAGCAGACTGAGCTTCTTGTTTGGTGGATAGTAAGTCGCTGGCCTCTGTGATAACACAGGGTTGAGAAAGATGGATTGGGGGCAGAGTAAGCCATAGTCCTTTAGTGTTATAAAAAGCCAAAATAAAAGCCTGAGCTGTCTGACCTTCTCCACTCCATTTTGTTTCAGGCAAATGCCATTATTTAGTTAGCTGAGAAGGCTGAAGTATATTCAGGCCACGCTCAGACACCCTTGGGCTTAGACCCTTGCTTGGAACACTAAATAAAAGCATGCTTAGTGGTGGTGGGCAGATAACCTCAGGCTGAGGCATGTGTTTCTGAGCCTGGGGTCGGGGATGGTTATTCAGATGTCCATGTGTGTTTAGAGGAAGTGAGTCTGTTTAGAGGCTGTGCTTGCTCATTATGAAGCTAGTTCTTTTGTGAAGTTCCAGTCTGGTAAGTGGTCATAGCGATTAGTGGTGGTCCGCACTCACAGCTGACCTATGCTTAGCATCCCAAACAAACATTTGACTAATCTAACTGCTAAGAGAATTGCTTACTCCTCGGTGGGTCATTGGGAACCTGACATCCATGTTTATAGAGAATTTTAGAAGTAGGCATGGGAATCGGTACAGATGACTGTTGGGTGTCACCCCTCTTTTTCCTTATAACTGAGACTACTGTCATTATTTCTTCTCATCCCGTCTAGGAAGAACGTTGGTGAGAAGCACAGGAACCAGTGACATTCGTGGCTGTGGGATTTTCATGCAGTTAACAGAGCATGGGACTGACCGACTGGGACATCTCCTGCCCTGGCGAGCCTGCCATGCTCCCAAGCGCCTCCTGGGGCCCAGAGTGAAACCACGCACCGGGGTGCTTGCAGAGGACCCTTGGAGGGATTGGAGGGGGCTGGGAAGATGGGAACAAACATGGAGCAAATGTTTCACAACCTGAACCTCAGAACTGTGATCCTCCAAGGAGAGAGCTACTTGAAAGAAAAGAGAGAGAAAAAAAAAGTTAACAGGCTTCTCAGGGATTGTGTTTTCTGTGTACACATGAGCCATAGCTCCAGGCCAGACGGCAGTATTTAGAGCACTCAGATTTCAGTTCTGTTCAATGTGAAGGAGGGATCAACTGATGTTCATTGCTGTTCCGTACCTAGTGTAAGATATGTATATGTTAATCTTTATTTTTATAATATGCAAAGACATTTAAATTTATACAGTTTGACACTTCTAGCATTGGTTGACACTGGGTGCAATATTCTGCATGAGAACTGTGCCAAGATGGGGCTGATGTCTTTTAGTGTCAGACCTTTGGTTCTTTTTTAGCCCACCTGCTCAACTGAAAAGGACAGGGAAAGCCAGCCTCTCTCTCCAGTCCATGGGTAGATACAAGGTCGGGTTCTAGAACTCTAATAACCACCAGGAGCATTCAGCCCACTGAGACAGAGGCCCTGCCCATCTTTTCATTGCACCTTCCCCCTACAAGTGTCACTGGACATGGTGGTAGAATGACTATTCTGTCCCTACACAACACCACTGCTGGGGCAGAGGGGCGTATTCCTAGAGGCCAAAGGAGGTGAAGAATCTCTGAAAACCTGAATCTTGGAACAACTTGAGATCATCTGAGTTCAGTTCTAAATCTTGCAGCCATTCTACTGCTATGCAACCCCCTCTCCCTGACCCCCAGTACAGTGTGCATGATATAGCAGAGCCCTGTGTGGTGGACCTCTACATCTGACTCTTGGCCTTCCTGTAGGGGCATCCTTTGACAGAGCTCCATCCCTCATAGGCTGTCTATTCATACAGAGCCACTTGGAGGAAGTCTGCTGCCAAGGTCCTAGTAGAACCCTTGTTTTGAAATCTCTAGGAGGTAAACACTTAAAAACAAACTCCACAAACTGCTCTCCAGTGTCCTCCTAGTTAGGACCAAACAGCATATGCTGCAGTAGAAACACATTCTCTAAAGAATGTAAAGGACTCTGTTTACATCCGCCTCCTCCATGTGTTGACAGGAAGCATGTAAAACTGGTCCCCACAAGGAAAGTGTGTCAGCTGGCCTTACTCTGTGGCCTGTATTCTGAAGTATTGACTCTTAGAACACACAGCACATGCAGCCACAGGTCTTCAAGAGTAATTCGAGCATGCACTCTGAAGAAATTATAAATTGATTTGTGTTGAGTCTGTTCAATTGACTTCACTGACCCCAGAGCCCATTCCGTGGAGGCAGTTTCTCAGCGATCAGAATCTACTCGGGAATGTCTTTATGTTTTGAATACTTGAACATGACATGTCCAGTTTAGAGTTTCTTTTTCCTTTTAGAACACGGTTGCAGGATGGGTGAGGATCTGGTTGATCTCTCTGTCATTGTTCTCATGTGTCTGTGTGCAAGTGTAAACTGAAGGGTTAGCATTTCCGTTGCTTTATAAACCACTTAATTATAGGTTTTTTTTTTTTTTTAAATTGGCACCAGACAGTTCTGAAACTGTCAAGTCAGCAAAGTTCAAGCAGTTTTATAATGTCCTACATGACTTTGGGCTTACTCCCCAGAGAGCCATGTCAAATAAAAAGAAGGTTCCTTGGGTGAGTATACCCTGAAAATGGTTGCTATTTTCATAAACACAGATGCCCATGTTCTGAATATCTGCTACTTTCTGACAAGTGATGTTATGTGTTGTCATCTGAACCCTAGAGAAGCATCATAGATGAGGGAACCTTGGTGGACATATGTGTTGTGGCCAGGGTTGGCACGGTCAGAGGGTCATGTGCCTGAAAAAGCTCCAGCAAAGCATGAGAACTTGCCTCAGTGTGTGTGTGTGTGTGTGTGTGTGTGTGTGTGTGTGTGTGTGTGTGTGTGGTGGGGGAGAGCTGAGATACAGAAACCATTCTACCCAAGAAGAATTTCAGCATCTGTATAGGGAACCCTGTTTCCTTATTTCACACCTGGGAAGATGCGGCGGCCAGCAGCCGAAGGGCCATCTACTAAGCACAAGAGGAGTTCGTTCTACCTAAGGAGCCCCGTGCCTCTCAAATGTGCTCCAAGTTTGTTACAGTTTCTATTCTTACAACTAGTGGTTTCAAAACCACTTCCTGGGGTTGTCAAAGTGCTGCCAGAGTAAATGTTTCCCCCCTTCTACAGAAAAACAGAAATACACACACACACACACACACACACACACACACACACACACACACACAACAAAAACAAACAAAAAAACCCCGACAGTGCTCATATTTGGTGTGTGCACTGGACTGTTTTGAATGAGTAAAGAGGAAGGGGGTGACGGAAGGTCCCAGTGGAGTGTGTGTTTTTCATGCTGCAGTCTGTGAATTGTAATTGTGGTTTTCCAGTTCATTGTCCTAACAGGAAAGAAATTAAAAAAAAAAAAAATCAATAAAAACAATGAAATGGTTAAGCCGTGGCAACTCCAGAGTTTAATTATTTCTGGGTGGGTTTGGTTACTATTTCAGTTTTGATCAGTTAAAAGGAATCACAGTTTTGTATTTTTAGTTCAGGTTTGAGATGGGGGAAGAAGGGTCAGCTGCTTTCAGCTGTTGGGGTGTAAGAGCCGCTGTTTGGGGTTTTTATTCCATTTTATTTGTAAATGTCTGTACATGTCAAACTACACATTCAAGGTTGCCAAAGGTCAACTTGAAAGAGTGGGTTCTCAATCTATCATCTGGTCCTAGGGATGAAACTTAGGAGGGCCACCTTGGTGCCTTCACCTACTGAGCCATCTCCCTGCCCCAAGTCTCTCTCTACATTCTGCTTCTGAATCACTGGTTCTGCCTTTTGGGACTGGGGGCTGAACCCAGAGTTTTGCAAATGTCAGGCAAATGCCCCGCCCTCAGCTGCCCTGAGCCCAATACAATCTGTCCAATAAGTCAGATTCTTTGTGCACTGAGCTATTGTACTTCTAAATTGGAGCTCATCGATGGGTGATGGCTTTGGAAGTTCCCATTCTCCAGGCTTTCTTTTTAAGGTTCATCATGGGAGTCCTGCCACAGCTGATAAAGCCTGTCTAGGAATACCCCAGAACGCTGAAATTACAGCTTCCTGAGGGAACTGCTCAGAAGCTCTGTTCCTGTCACTTTCTTGCTTGTTTTTTTTAAAGGAAGATAAGACAAGGAGAGAAAAAAATGCATGAAAACCAGACAAATCCAAGCCCTGCACAAAGCATCTGGGACATAGGGACAGGGCCAGCTTAGACCAAAATGTTCTCCTCTAAAATGTTCCAAAACGAAACTTTTCCTTTGACTATTTATGGGGTACCCTGGTTCAAAGTGCCTTTATCGTAAAATATCTGAAACCACCTGCCTTGAAAACAGTGGTGTGCTTCTGGTGCAGTGGCTTGCTTTCACAGCAGAACCAGGCAAGTTCTGAGAGCCGTCCTTACTGCTGCCTGCTTCTGCTCAGAACAGTTTGAACATGTGTCAACAATTCACGCCTGGATTTTATCAAGATACTTTAGAATTCTTTAAACTTGCTCAGCAGATCACACAGCAAAGTAAGTGTCAGTGGTGACAATTAGACGTGTGTCAGTTCTCACAGGATTCGGTCTTTCCCTGGGCTGCTTCCTCACCCCCACCCCAGTGGCGGCTTTCTGAAGTAGGGACCAAGTTTACAGAACTTCAAAGCCATCTTACCTACCATATGCAAGGAGACAATGTCTGCTGGATCCCAGTGCCAAGGATACCTTTGCCCATGACTTTACCCAGTGATGTCACCCAGGGTAGTAGGCAATATGAGAACTTGCTATTATATTTAAGAAGGGGGTCTGTGTATACATGCATGTGTACGTGTGTGTGTGAGTGTGTGTGCATGTAGGTGTGCACTGGGGGTGGTTTGGAAGGCAAAAGAACTTATCTACATTAGGCAACATGAGAAAGTGCATGTGGTAATAGGACCTCTTTTAACTATTTGTAACCACTTTGAGGAAGGAAGTATCTTTTATTTTTATATGCAAACAATAGTTTTTAGTGAAATGAATGTCATGTTAAACCCTGAACCTAAATGAGTGTTTCCCAAGCTCTTCTTAGAATGACTGACTTCCTCATTGCCAACACATACCGACAGGGGGCTCCAGGATATTTAAGAAATAAAGTGTTAAGTAAAGCAAACCAATCTTCCTTGCAGGCCTCTGAGAACCTTCTAGACACTGTTATAAAGTATCAGTTTTTATAGACCAGCTATGTGCATGTGTTTGAGTGTGGAAAGAAGCCTTCTCCAGTGGTGTAGGGAGCTATATTCATCAATGGTCTCTGGGACAATGAAAATATAAAATTAAATATGAGTTAGGGTGGGTTTGTTAGATTGACTTACATTATAGGGGCTAGGAGTCCAAATGTCTGTCTGCACTCTGGAGAGACTGAATGCCTAGCTAGCCCATGAAGTTAGATGTGTCTGCTTTGGGGCAAAAAGCCTGTGCAATTCCTGGAGAATTACTTGTCTCCAGTTCACATCAAAAGGCAGAAGAATGCATACATGGGTGTGTGCATGTGTGCATGCAAGTGTGTGTGTGCACGTACGTGTCAGTGAAAGATAAACACATCAGAAAGAAGCAAACGCTTGCAAATAAGTGGCCTTTTTGTTTGACCCTCTTGATATCAGGGCGACTGATAGAAAGCGTCCACTGGGGTTGGGGACAGCAGATGGTGTCCCCTTTCAGTTAATTTCTCCCGAAAAATGGCTTCACAGACAACTAAAAGTCTTAAGGAGGATGTCCTAAGTGTCGCCATCTCAGAATGTTTGCCTGCACTGAAACTGAAGAGACGAACTCACACGATAGACTCAGACATGGAAACAAAATCTTAAGCATCGATTTGGTGCCATGAAAAACGACACCAAATTGGATTTATCTCATGCTCAGTGGTCAGGGAACCACAGGAGGAAATCAAACTTCTTGCACACTGCCTCTGCATACATGGACACAGGCATCTGCACCTGTGTATGTCCTGGGACTGTCTGATGCGCTAGGAGTTGGCAGCGTATTGGCTAGCACCTCTCCCACCTACAGTGGTCCTGGACGGCAGAGGAAAGTCTCACTCCCACATGTGGCTGACAAGGAAAACTTGTTTTCAAAGAAAAAGCAGAAACAGTCCCTTAGATTCTTCGGGAGTTTTCCTAATGACATTGGGAATGTGGGGAAACTGTCACAGAGGAAAATGTAGATCAGGTCCTTCCTAGTCCCACGGCTTGCATCCTTGGATTTAACAGTGGCGCTTGTAAGAAAGTTGAGCATAGCAAACATTCATGGACTCACGTTTTCATCATTACCCTCTAAACCATGCGGTGTAACAGCTCTTTACGTAGCAGGTACATAGTATCAGGTATGAGTGATCTGAGGTGATTTCAAGCACACAGGAGTATGCGGGCAGGTTATGTGCAAGCACTAAGATGTTTTACGTGAGGATTATACATTAGCATGTTTAAGCAGTTTTGGATTTGACAAGCAAGGAGAAGCCTAGAACTCTTCCCTGGAATACTGAAGGACCGTTGTAGTAAATATTAGTAAAAATGACCAGTATTGATAGCATTTGCTAATGCTCTGACCCCCGTCACCTCACTTGTCCCTTAGCTTCAAGCTCCCTAAACACACACCCCAGGCCTATTTGTAATTGGATTCTGGAAGGCTGAGAAATTGACTTGTGACTTTGTCTCTCATCTCTTCTACTGTGGGCCAAGAACAAAAGTCTTGTAAAATGTTCCCTTGGTGCTGATTTTTATTAACTCTATCATTTCTGGAAGGGGAAAAACAGTTTGTGGAGAACTGGTAATACATAGATTTATTTAATGATTTTTAATCTTTCTGCAAAGCAAAGACCCAGACAGGAGGCTTCACTAATGATTCTAAGAGAACCAAATATTAAGAGAACTACATGCTGATTGGTTTATGCTAATTTGACACAAACTACATACAGCTGGAATGGGCAAAAGTCAGTTTTAGAAAATGCCTCTATTGGATCCCATTTCGGCTGGTGCCATCCCTGGCCTAGTGATTCTGGGTTCTATAAGAAAGCAGGCTGAGCAAGCCATGGGGAGCAAGCCAGTAAGCAGCATCCCTGCAAGCCTCTGCATCGGGTCCTTCCTCCAGGTCCCTGACCTACCCAGACTGCCTTCTACGATACGGGGCTGTGAAGTGGAACCCGCTAAACCCTTTTCTCTCCAAGTTGCTTTGATCATTGTGGTTTTGTTACAGCAATAGAAACCCGAAGTAAGATTCAATTTCTTTCAAGCTGCTGTGTAAGAAAAACATACAAGTAAGCAAGCAAGCAAGCAATTAACAGCAACAACAGACTCTATTTCTCTTTTGTTCTCATTGCCCAAAGACCAGCACAGATCTGAGAATCATTCTTCCACTTAAGAGGCAGGCAACTGTTCTTACAGCTTGTCTACTGGGTGTCCCCTGCTCAACTCACTTCCTCCACTTTCTCCTGGGGCAGCACCAGACCCCAGAGGTGCACCCAGTCCCCGAGTCTGTAGCACCTCACTTGCCATCACAAGCCCCAGGTAGTTTTCTGCATGACACAAGCTGTAAGTCGGGGTTTCCAGGGGCTGCCTTCAAGGGCAAAGTCTTATATCAACGGAGTATCCAATTGCCCAACCCTTTATCTTCAATTAAAATTCTATGACATGACAGAGCCTACCCTTTGGCTCTTATCCTCCATATTAACCTTTCAATTTTTTCATACAGTGTATTTTAATCATATTCTTTCCTTTCTCCCAGCTTCTCCCAGAACATTTCTCTATTCCCTATCCAATCCACGTTCTTTCTCTTGCTTAAAAAACAAATAAAAAAAACCCCAAACAACAACAACAACACACCACACACACACACACACACACACACACACACACACACACACACGAGAATCTACTTTGTGTTGGTTAATTCCTCCTGAGTATGGAGCCCTCCTCAGAGTGTGGTTGATATGCCCAGTATTACTGCATTGAAGAAAACTGATTTTCCCGCTCTCAGCAACCACCACTTAAATATATATATATTTTTTTTGGTTAGGGATGAGACTCTGTGCCTACTTTCCCTTCTCTGTTCTGGGTTATTTGTCTGACTTAAACATACATAGGTTTTTGCATACTATCAGAACTTGTGAGTTCATGGTCATTAGTCCTGATACTGTTTCTTTGGAGTCTTCTGTCACCTCTGGTCTCTACAATCTTCCCACCCTGTCTTCTGCATAATTCCCAGGGCTGTGATAGACATCTCTTTTAGAGCTGAATGCTTCAAAGTTTCTCACCCTCTGCACACTGCTGGTTGTCAGTCTCTGTGTTAATTACCATCCACTGCAAGAAGAGGTTTCTCTGATGAGAGGTCATATGGGCATAGCAATATGTCATTAGGAAGGATTTTATTGCTATGTTCATCAAGCAGAATAATGAGGTTTTCTTCGTAAAACAGTATTATTTACTATCATTATTTCAGTGTGCATGTGTATGTGTGTGTGTGTGTGCTCGAGTGCACGTTCGTTCGCGAAAGGGCGCGTGTGCACATATGTGTTAGTGTCCATGGCTAGAGGTGTATGATTTCCGTTGTATTAATTAGGATCTACTGTTGCTGTGATGAACACTATGACCAACTCAATGTGGGGAGAAAATGGTTTATTCAGCTTATGCTTCCACATCACAATCAATCACTAAAGGAAGCCAGGACAGGAACTCAAACAAGGCAAGAACCTGGAGGCGGGCCCTGATGCAGAGGCCATGGAGGGATGCTGCTTACTGGCTTGCTCCCCATGGCTTGCTCAGCCTGCTTTCTTACAGAACCCAGAATAGACGAGCCCAGAGATGGTACCACCCACAATGAACTGGACTCTGTCCCATCAATCACTAACTAAGAAAATGCCTTACAGCTGGGTCTTATGAAAGCATTTTCTCAGCTGAGATTCTCTTCTCTCTAATGACTCTAGTTTGTGTCAAGTTGACATTAAAACTATATAGTTCAACCCTGAAGCTTGGAGTTATTAGCAACTGTGAGCTAAACAATGTGATTGCTGGGAACTACACTTAGGTCCTCTACTAGAGCATCATGTGCTCTTAACTGCAGAGCCATCTCTCTAGCCCCAATATCTTGATTTTTAAAAGAACAATACTACAAAAGATACAGGAGAAGCACATCAGGGAGTGCGTGCTGAACTTCTATGTGCTGAGTCTTAGCTCTCTAAAGAAAACTTTCTGGAAATATACTGAGCTCTGTTCTGTCTTTTTGGAGCTCTATAAATACTTCATTGCATAAAAATCATTGTAAAATCCAGTATCAATATCTTGGGAGAAGGAACTTGGAGAATCCTGTCAATGTCAGCATTCTTGACCTCTCTTAAATAACTAAATCATAGAAGAGAAATTGTCACCCTGCCACAGTCTTGTACTGTCTAGTCTGTCTAATGGAGCCTGTTGGAATGGGAAAGGTTTTAGACAAGGGAAGGTCATAGAATTTGTTTAGATCAACCACCAAGAAAGGCAGGTAGAATGAGCAGAAAGTTTTCATTACTTGCTTTAGGGAAGAAATTCTAAAGTCTCTGTCTCTGTATCTCTCTCTCTCTCATACACACACACGCGCACACACACACACACACACACATACACACACACACACACCATAACATCATATTTTCACAACTCTCTAACACAAAAGGCATAAAGATTTTGAATATGACAAGAAAATCAAATCCAACAAAACACAAAATGTCTATATTTGACCAAACTAAGTTTATCACAGAGCGCACAGGAGGCCTAAATGTGAAATTCATAATTATCACATCTCAGCCTCTTGGCTAAGACCAAGTATACTATCTGTTGTTATTGGTTTAATACTGAGTGCATCCTCAGTCTGAACATGGTATGTTAAATGGATTTGGTGAACAGAGGGTAACATTGCTCAGTTCATTCCATACATTCACCTGATACTCCAGAGCCTCTAGGAATGTTATAGCTTCTCGGAAGACGTTAAACCCAATGCATATAATATATGGTGTCAATGAACTGAAACAAAAACATAATTATCCCAGTAAATTTCAAAAACAGCTGATATCCATTTGTGATACAAACACAATTGAACATTGGCATGCAATTTTAAGAGACTAGAAAGGGATAAAATTTGATTTTAAAAAAACTATAAAAGTCCAAGGCAGGTGTCATCTTTGATGGTAAAATGCTGAAAATTTCCAAGTTTGGGCATAATACAAGGGCATTTGTGTAGATTGTCCTGAAGCTATTCTTATTTTAAAGTTAATTCCACTTCCCCAAGAGGGGTTGCCTAGTCTCTTACTCAAAAGGTGACTTCATCTGAACCTTCTCATTTTAATTAGTAAAATAAAGGAGAACCTGTGACTGTGTGGGGCAAAGAAGGTGGAGAGAGAAGGTCAGAGGTCAGAGG
Organism: Micromys minutus; assembly: GCF_963924665.1. Lineage (NCBI taxonomy): Eukaryota > Metazoa > Chordata > Mammalia > Rodentia > Muridae > Micromys > Micromys minutus. The sequence goes on along the minus strand of NC_137983.1, from coordinate 34,196,629 downwards.
ACAGGGGGGGATGGAGGGGAGTTCCAAGATGGAGGTCCAGAAGAATGAATTAGATCCATGTGGGCTTTATTGGCATTAAGTAGCTATGAAAATTAAAGAATTTTATAGGTCTAATATCTTATATAGAAGGCCAGTTTGTACCTTTTTCCATTTGATGTAATTTTGTTGTGTAGAGAGATTGTGAATTGAGAATTGAATTATAAATCTGAATGAAAAGCTATTGGATGCTAGAGTTGTGATTGTGTTGGAATTTAAGGTAAAGAAACACCCTGGGGCAAAGGCAATAAACAGGCAGTGTAAAACCACCAGGGAATAGAGTCTCAAAAAGTAAGACCGTAGGGGAGGCCTGCACCGAGCATCAGAGGTGCACATGGTTCTGAACTAGAATCGGGCCCTTGGAGTGGGACTACGGGGCTGATAAAGAGATAAATCAATTTTTATTTTTTTAATATTTTCTGCAATACATTTGTTCTCTTGAACTGCCACTGTGTAACAAAGATTCTAGTATGTTAATGATTTCAGAAAAGTTGTACAGACAAGATCAGAAAACTCAGCAGTGAATATTTCAAAAGTTAAATTATGAAAATTATATTTTGTAAGGCATCTCTGCTACATATTGAGTAGGAAATGTCCTCACAGGCTCAGAACAATATTTTGGGAGATAATGGAAACAGATGATGAAGGCTATCTGAAGGAACCGGGTCATTCAGATGTGTCTTTGAAGGAACCTCAGCCCTGCTCCCTCATACACTCTGTTTTCTGTAGGATGATGTCATTATGCAGCTAGGTGGGTCCAACCTATCATTGGATGAGAAGAAAGGGTAGGTGGGGAAAAAGGCTAGGAGAGAGAGAGGAGCAGGAGAAGCAGAAGAATCAAGATGGAAGACAAAGATGACCCATCTCCATCCATGTGGCTCTGAGTAGCCATAAGTAGTTATGTATATTTTCTAAGGAATGGATTTCTATAGGTGAATTCATCTTACCTAGGTGGGCAGTTTAGGTCGTTGACAACTGGTTGTAAGCTTATTGTGTGGATGGATTGTAGATTGAGCATTTAACATATAAATCTGATAGATAAATTATTAATCATTGAGTCATGATTTTACGGGGCTGTGAGGAATGTGAGCAAAGTTCTTGGCTGGTAGAGAAGCAGCTGGGGTGAGTGGTCCCAGCACAGTGGGTGATTCATTTTTATTTTTATCACAACAGTTTTCTATCCAGCATTAGGCGAAATATCACTTCCATTACAAACCACTCCCCTGTGATGAGCTGGTCAAGTGCCTGGGGCTGAACTGAAACATCAAAAACCATGAGTCAAAATAGTCCTTTTCTTCTCCTCAAGTTACTTGTGTGGGGCATTTTGTTACAGTAATGAACTAGCAGAAAAAGTCTATACTTCTTCTGGCTTGTCATTGTATACCTTATAGAGCAGTTAAGGAGCCCCTGGAATTGCTTTGTAGAATGGATCTGAGAACATCTGGAGATAATACAGGCTGGAGAGGCCCTGGCAAGCTAGAGGCAAAGCTTGGTGATTGGGAAGCTCCAATCAGCAGTAAGAATGTGAGAACAGTTGTCCCATGTGGTATAGATACAAGATTCCATCAAGAAGTAGACTAAGCTCCATTTGTCATGCAATGGCCAAGAACATTGTCTAGGCCCTAAAGGCTTTATGGGATGCAACGGTTGAAGGTGGCCCACTAATTAACCTGCATCTGGTCATTTCAAGGGAACCCAGCATTTGGGTTTTGGCATGGGTGTGGTTAGTGGGTTTTAGAAAAGTTTATGGTAGAATTAGGGGTAAAAAGGTAGGGAAGAAAGACTGTTAAAACTGTGTGGTTTCTTTGGGTCTGTTGAGTGTAGCATAGTTGTATTTTATGACTAATACCCACTCATCAATGAGTGCATTTCATTCATGTCCTTTGGGGACTGAGTTACCTCACTCAGGATGATATTCTCAAGTTCCATACATTTGCCTGCAAAATTTGCTGTGTCTTGGTTTTTTTAATAGCTGAATAGTATTTCATTGTGAAAACTGAAGCATATTTTTAAAAAAATCTATTCTTCAGTTGAAGGACATCTAGGCTGTTTTTAGTTTCTGGCTATTTTGACTAAAGTGGCTATCTATGAGCATAGTGAATGAACAAGAAGGAAGCCCTAGTGAGGATGCTTGAATCTCACTTAGGAGGATGAATAAAGTAGTCACAAGAGACAGATAGAGGGAGGGCACTGGGTGGGGAAGGGGATGGGGGTGGGGAGGGATTCTAGGTGTGGGGAGTGACAGGAGAGATGGCCAGGTGGCCATGAGAATGAACCAAAATCTGCAACTCAAGGGCGGGACACCCCCAGGTTGTGACAGGCTTGAGATAAGGGAGGAGCCCAAGAATCAATGGGGTTAACCTTAGCTGTGACTCACAGCATTGGGGATATGGAAACTGAAGAGGCCACCTTCTGTAGCCAGGCAGGATCCCCAGTGGAATGTTAGGGACACCAACTCACCCACACAACCTTAAACCCAAATTTATTCAGTCCTCAAGAAATGCGGGGACAAGGAATGGAGCAGAGTCTGAGAGAATGGCCAACCAATAACCTGCCTAAGTTGAGACCCATCCCATGGGCAAGCACCAAACCCTGCAGAGTATTAATGACACTCTGTTATGTTTACAGACGGAAGTCTAGCATGGCTGTCTTCTAAGAGGCTCTACCCAGCAGCTGACTCAGATGGATGCAGCCACCCACAGTGAAACAGCAGATGGAGTTTGGGGACTCTTATGGAAGAGCTGGGGGTGAGGAGAATTGCAGGCCCTGGAGGTGATAGGAACTCCACATGAAGATGATCAGAATCACTAACCTGGATCTTTCCAGATCTCAAAGGCAGAAATACCAACCAAAGATCATGCCCGGGCTGGTCCTAGGCCTCCCTGCACATATATAGCAGATGTGTAGCTTGGTCTTCATGTGGGTCTGGAACAACTGGAGCAGGGGGCTGTCCCAAAAGCTGTTGCCTGTCTGTGGGATGTGTTCTTCTAGCTGGGCTGCCTTGTCTGGCCTCAGTGGGAGAGGAAGCACCAATCACTGCAGAGACTTGAAGTGCCAGGGTGAAAGAGACCTGGGGTGGGAGGTGGGGGTTGGGGAGTTACCTGCTCAGAGAAGGGGAGGAGGGGGAAGGGGAAAGATTGTGGGAGGGGGTGACCTGGAATGGGGTAGAGAGCAGGATGTAAAGTTGTAAAGTGAATACATTTTTTTAAAAAAAGAAATAAAACAAAACAATAAAAGAAGTTACGGTTTGGTCAAGAAAACCTCTATCAACTGGGGCTAAGAATGACATGACTTCTGGTGGTGACAGCATGATTAAAATGAAGCCAAGATGAACTGTGTGACACCTGACCCCAAGCAGCCGGGGCCGGGGAGGGGCAGGGCAGAGTAGAAACTTTGAAGCCAGAGAAATTTCTACATCATCTAGAACTACATAGTGAGACTCTATACCAAAAGCAAACAAACAAACAAAGAAGTGAAATCCCCCCACTGCAAACTGAGAAAAACCGTCTAAACCAACTAATTAAACAAAAAACAGAAAGCCTAGGTCTTGCATCATGACAATAGAAAAGTTGCTCTAAGGGCATGCCAGACTCCACCCCACTGATTATAGGCTTAAAGCTGTGAAAGGATAAACTAATATGAGAGGTTTGCTCAAGAAGAGAGCCCTTCTGGGGCACTCTACTTGTATAAGACTATCTAGAAGGTGTTTTTCCCAAATGTTTTTTGCTATGTTCTTTGTTCAGGCATTCAGAGGCCAATGTGGCCATAGTCCAAATGAATTCACCTACCAGTTAAGCTATTGGTAGAAATAGGTGTCCCCCACACGGTGTTGGTTTAGCATTGTGGGACCCTGTGTAAGAAAGCTGTGAGCTAACTATGAATTGTGCATTCTGCAAGGTGCAGAATGTTCTTTCCACAAGGGGGTCTTCTAGAAAGAATTGCATCAACTCTGATAAGTGAATGGAGCCAGTCAGCCATGCACAGAAACACCAGAAACACTATAACATAATCTATCCTCCTTTAAATTGTTTTCTATGGGAATTTGTCACAGTGAGAAAAGCTAACTAACACACACCCAGATACATGTGCTGACCTCCCACCTCATACAAAGTGTAACTCAAATTGTACTACAGGATTACATAGAAAACATAATATTTCAGAAAATACAGTAGTCATTCCCCATTGCCCAATGGTTAGCCAGTGAATGTCTTCTTAAGATCCAAAATTGAAAGCACAAGAAGAATCAAAAAGTAGATAAGACTGCATCAAAATTCTATCTATATCTGATGCTGTCAGGTAAGTGAAAAGCAACTCAAAGAATCAGAGGTGATGTTTGCAAACGACTTGATAAGAGAGTCCTCTCTGGAACTCGTGAACAACTCATAATTTGATAAAAAGACAATGAAATGAATAAGCAATGGCTTTGAAGAGACATTTCTCCAAGAAGATAAATAAAATGACCAATAATCACAAAAGAAGATAATCAAAGTCATTATGCATCAGGGTAATATAAGCCAAAACCACACTGAGATACAACTTTGCCCTCAAGGTAATCATGAAAGCATCACCAGAATAAAAAAAGATAACAGAACCAACAAATTACAATACTTAGTGTCACACGGTGTCACAAATCCCGGGGCTATGCCATTCTGTTTTTCCACTCCAATGAGAACATATGTCGATTTAAAGACTTGTCCAGAAACATTCACAGAAGTGTCAGTCATACCATTCTCACAGTCAAAACACACAAAATATAGACCTATGGGTTAATGGATAAATAAACATGGCAGGTCTTAGTAATTGAATATCACTTGGCATTAAAGAAAACGCAGCACCGGTGCCTGCTGTCACCTGGACGACCCAGCCTGAGCCAGGTGGAAAGCCACCACAGAAAAGTCGGTGTCCTAAGACTCTTAAGTAAAATACCCAAAACAGGTAAATAGAGGTATTTTAGTTCCAGTTGCCTGGTGATGAAGGGGGATGGGATAGAGAGTGGTTGCTCGTGGATTTCTTTAGAAAAAACAAAAAGAGTTCCAGCCTTAGGTTGTATTGATGGTTGGGTGACTGTGTTATCTTCTAAGCTGATGGGTGATATGGTCAATGCAATAAAGATGTCCTAACAATGGTGCGAGAGTATGAAGATCACTGTCTAACTGTCTAAAAAGGTACGCCGTGTACAGTGTTTAGCTTCTCATCCATTAGTGGCAGCAGACTGTGTTATAAATACTGGCTTAAGAGTTCCTGTTTGCAGGGTCATGAGAAAAAATAGTAAATTCTGCTTTGGAGAATTAATCGACTCAGAGGGTATGCATTTACTCTCTGGAGGGCAACTTCTTTGAACTTAGTTCTGAAGTTGCTTCCAGTGTGCACATTGCTGGAAGGAGGTGGGTAAACACAGCTCTTCACTTTTCATTATGAACAATGAAGAGGTTGAGACACAGCTTGGTGTCAGGGAACTGCTGAAGCAAGTACCACACAAGTACATGAGATATAGGGAATATAGATTACCACAAATGCCAATGCATGAGCTATGGGAGTATGGGTAACCACATGCGCCAATGCTTGGGTCATGGGAGTATGAGTAACCACACGTGCCAATGCTTGGATTATGGGAGTATGAGTAACCACATGTGCCAATGCTTGGACTCTGGGTGTGTGGGTAACCAACCACATGTGCCAATGCATGAGCTAAGGAAGTAAAAAGAGATAGAGTTGCCTGGGAGCTGAGTGCAGAGGTTCTAACATGCTAATGCCCATGTACTGCTCTGAGTGTACTAGGATTCTTCACTGGCTTCAGCCTCCCAATAACAGCAGGCATGGAATATTACTCTGTTCAGGCCACCATAACAAAAGCCCACAGTTGGTTTGACCTCAACAACAGAAATCCATTTTCTCCAAGTCTGGAGGCTCTAAGCCTGCCCTTGATGTATGGGTGGTGTAGGTCTCTTCTGAGGGTGGGAGGGAATGATCCCCTTGGGTTTTCCTCTCCTATTATCAGACCTCAGGACACGTGTGCATCTAAGTTTCTTCCTTTTGTTCTAGTGACGGTTGGAACAGGGACCACCTCAATGACTTTATTTAAATGTAACTATCCCTTAAAAGACATGTCTCCATACAAAGCCCTATTCCAGAGGACCGGGGATGAAGACCTAGACACAGGTTTTGTAGAGGCTGGGGGCACAGGCTGTACAGGTATTCTTCTCACTGATCACAGGCACTGATGAAGCGTAGCACACAGTTGATATGATGTACTTGTGTTTCACGAGACCCATGTGTCGAGCACATGATTCCTATCTTGTCACTCTGTTTTTGGGAAGTGGTGGCACTCTGGAGGACATGGTACTTAGCTGCTAGACATAGGTCACTGAGAGAAGATCATTAAGGGTTATGTCCAACTGATTCTAGTCTTACATGTCTTTAAGGTCTACTTCCCTCCCCTTCCTATTAGTCACCCCTCCCCCTCCTCTTCCTCTTCTTTTTTCAGCCTGTTGCTCACCCTGGCTGCTGTGCATTCAGCAGCCGAGCTTGTTCCATCATCTCTGACCCCAGCAGAGGCTCAGAAACAATGCAGTCAGCAGAGCAAAGAAGCCGCCTGGAGCTTCCCTATTTCGAGCTGATTTCATCAGATACTTTGTCATCTTAGCGATGGAACACTAACACATCAAATCACCTAAAGTACAGTGAGATGGTAACTTGTAATTCAGACCTGCTGAGCTTCCCCCTTAACTCTCTAAATTACCACCAGCATGAGGGCAAAGTAGTCATTTTGGGGCTTTGGCACAATGGTCAGCCAGTATTCCACAGAGAGGCTGGAAAGGATAATAAAAGCCTCCAGGTGCGAAACTGTTGTTAGAGTTCTGTGGAAATGAGCTACCGTGAGGGTATTGCCAAGGGGTGAGGATGTTTGGGGGATGGGGCCCAGGAAATGATAGTTCTCTACCCACAGAGTTTGTTAGGGGTTGTTTTAAATCTCATTGGAAAAGCTTTGGAGTCATCCCTTCATTCATAAGGAGCCAGGGGAATGAATTGAATAAATCTTCAGCAAGTTCTATAGCCACCTAAGAAGAGGAATATGAAAGGGAATAGACATTTAGAATGCATGGAAAATTCCATGAGGAATTTTAAGGCAGCAGCATAAGAATAGAAGGAAGAGTTTCTACATGGCTAAGACCCTCTTTCAACCTGTTTGGCTAAGTCTCATGGGCTCTGTAAAGCCCCTTGGACATGGGCTAGGAAGACAGGTAATGTAAAGTTAGAAAAGAACGTTGAACTTGGTAATCAGCAGACCCCATTAAAGACCCAGATAGCCTTTAAGGAGCCTGGGCTCTTCAGCACATTTCTGGACTTCCTCGGGCCTTTGGTTGCTAGTACATCCTCCACCATTGCCCTTTCATAGTTTGGAATTGAATCCATGCCAGTTCATTAGGCTGTTGTCCCAAATTTGTGAGATTACTGGAACTGACCCATCAACATTAAGGTCACTTTCTAATTATGCTGATTCACAGCCATATCCTGGCCTGATTCTTTGCATGATTCACCCTGCATCTGTCACATGTTGGCCTGTGGTAATGAGACTGGGCCAAGCCCGTGACACTGTCCCCCCCCATCCGCGCAGTATTAAGGGCATGGTTTCTAAGATGGCAGCCTCTCGCATCCCGTACTCTACCAGGCAGCTAACAAACCAGTCCCTGTATTCTGCAAGGATTTCAAGTGGAAAGGTTGGATATCTGATAGATCTTCTGGGATGACAAAATAGCTGGTGAAAATGAAGGCATTCCACATAGCTAAAGGAAAACCATAAATTCCGCCTCAACCAAAATGTTCATGTTCCAAGAAACCGGCCTCCTTGCTGCTCTCGAAAACCATCATATTGAAAACCGAAATGACAAGGGCTTTCCTCTGAGGGGATTCTAAACCCAAACTTCCTGAGTGGTTTCCCAAACAGACAAGTGAATTCCATTATCAGAACTGTAAACTGAGAATCCTGCCCCGATCAGTAAATCACTGTGTTATTGACACCCTGTGTAACCATTTCATTCTTTGGTACTCTCAGGCCGAGGCCAGGACAGTACAAGGTATTAGCACTCCCGGATGCAAGTGGAAGGAGAGCTATCAAATGTTGTCCCTGCTTCCTCTCACCCAGTCCTTCCAGGAATGAAACCCATCCCAGTAGTGTGGCGAAGTAGTCAAACATGCATGGCTAAGCATGGGTCCAGCAAACACAAGGTATGATGGAGGAATGATTCTGTAGCATTAAGTTCTTTACGGGAAATGTCAGTAAATTGATGCTTTTCAGGCATGCTTTCCAGGACCACACAAACGGTTCTGCTGTGATGGTAAGTGAAACACGGGGCTGCAAGCTTCCTATGTGGTATTCTTAACCATGTGAAGGCCAGGCACAGACAAGATGAAGCAAGACAGAGCATTGCCAGGGATAACGCGAGATTAGGGAGCATGGGCTTCTTCTTCTCGGGCTTCCATTGGTTTCCCGGGTCACTCACTGAAGGCTTTCTCCCGCCTGCCCCTGGGATGACCCTCTCAGCACCAGCCTTATCTGAGTGACCTGTCTCCTGCTCATCATCACAGCGCCTCCTCCTTACAGACCTAGCAAGAGGAGGAAGCAAAAGCCGTATGATTCTCCTCCAACGCTGCTGACTGTGAATGTTGCAGCCTGGGTAGACAGGCTGCGCCCCAAGGCGGGGGTGCAGAAGTCTATGGTGTCTGTTTTCAACAGACTATTTGGAGGATACAGTAAGAGACTCGGCAAGATGGACGGCCGTGCGTGAGTCTGGTGCAGCCTTAAGCATTGCTTAAGGTCAGGGGGAGCAGATGGATTGCATGGAGCTGTGTGGTAGGGAGAGGCCAGATGATGTCACACTTTTTCTTGGAACAGAGTTTTTATGCTGTAAGAACTCCAAACCCTCAGATTACACTGGCCCGCCCCCAATGTATTCATCTTAAACCAGAGGACAGCTTTTAAGTGTTAAGCTTTAGAGTCATGCCCAGTGTATAAAATTTTCTGGAAGTTTGATTTGTGGGGTAACATTGAGAATACTCTGTAAGCGTCACAGTCAAAAAATAATTCTATACGAAGAAGCTTGACTGTCCAGGGAAATTCAGGAACCTAGAAAGAACAGAGACTAGAGGGAACCCCTCCCCCAATGGTATTTATATTTCTGAACAATGAAATTAGTTCCTCATAATATCTTTTTGTATTTTCCAAAGAATTTGCATTGCTATTATAAGGAAAATGTTAATTTTGTTTTCTGTATCATAATTGAAAGAGATATATTCAAAGTTGGCATGTATAACAGACTCTGATGGTGGTGGTTAGATAAGATATATGGCTTTTGTATTGCATTTTCTGCTGATTCACAATAAAATGTGATTAAATAAATAAGATTTATTTAATACTTAGAAGTGTGTACATGCCTTTGTTCGAGTCTTTTATCCACCCAGTTAACAGGTATTGAGTGCTAAGCTGTGAGTGTATTGATAAATGCATTTGTCTTTGTCCTGAACCTAACTTTCTAGCTAAGATTTTAGAACAATAGCCATCGGTTACAGTAATTCTTAACACTTAGCACACATCGGAAATTGCCTGCAGGGCTTCCTAGGTCGCAGCTTTCTGGGCTCTGCTACAAGTGTTCAAAAGACAGGTGTGCAGAGTGCACCCTGAGCATGCGGTCATGGTGTACGTCAGATAGTGTGTCAGTGCTGAATCCTGCACAAGTAGAGATAAAGGTCAGGAAGGTGGATGATCTACAGCCAGAGCTTTAAACCTGTCCATTCAGTTCTAGAGGCTTTAGTTAGCAGTAGCTCAGGGCCAACACACCACCTCTTTCTTCATCCAGCAATAGTGGTACGTCTCGGAATAGAAAAATTTCCCACTGTGTTTTCTCCTTCCTCTCCCTGAAATTCTCCAGGCTTCAACACAATCAGGAGGGCTACACCTTCCAAAATGGTCAGGTCCCACTTTATCATACGGGGGCTCAAAAGAAGAAAGCTCCCGATTTAGTTGACTTCCTGCTTCTGTAACAAAATTTATCGACTAGATGTCAAGGAGAGCACATTTATGCTGATCACAGTTTGGCGCTTTCAGACTACGACTGTTAGTTAGGCTCGGCCACTTTAGGCATGAGGTGTATCCCACCGCTACAGCAGAAGGTAGAACAACGCCATCCAGCACATGACCGGAAGTGAAAACCAAGAAGGGTCTCAGTCCTGTCATCTCCTCCAAGAGCCTCCATCAGTCACCAGAATATCTCTCAGTAGGTTCCACTTCTTAAACTTTCCAGCCCCTTGCCCCAGTTTCATAGGTCCGAGGAAATAAACACATGGGCCTTTGGAGACCTTCCCAATCCAACCGTTAGCTGGACTCAGCAGTGTAATACCATCAGACTCATAGACTATGACCTAAGCAGGGCTGACTCAGACCTTTGGAATGCAAGGCTCTTAAGAAAGGAGGCTTCACTAAAAATATCAGCATAGCTAGTTCCTACACTCTTCAATTGCTGCGGGCATGGGGAGGGGAGGGCTGAAGAGGACATATGCCGAAGGAAATTTACTGACTTTTGCCAAGCTATAGTGCCTGTGGGTGACTGTTTAAAGTGCATTATGTTCTCAGTGGTTTGTTCCAGGACCAAGGAGTTAAGTTATCGAGTGCCTGTTTCTTAAAACAGTAAGGTACTTATGAGAGGATTTTTATTTTTATTTTTTGTTTATTTACATATTTATGGGATGAGATGCTTTCATATGAGGGCCCCTGAAGTGAAGGCAGAATTCCCTGGGGCGGGTCCAGCTGGATGTAGCCAGACAGAAACTGCCTGAGTTTCATGGTCTGACTTTCTGTTTTGTCGCAGATATTGCCTGGAATCACACAGAACATAACATTGTGTGGCCTTCAATTTAATTTTCACCTCTGTGTAGCTTTATTTTGTTTTGCTGGTGCTGGGGATAAAACCTGGGGCCGAGCCTATGGCAGATGGATATTCGACCACTATCTGATAGCCTGCTCGACTTGCTTTACTTATCGTTAGGGGTTTTATGTACAGTATTTAGTAAGTCCGTGATGGTGAGGGTCTGTATGTCGTGTTTTCATAATTTCCTCTCCAACAAATGTGGGTGATAAATTATTATGATGATAAAATACCATGTGCAGCTGATAAAAAACAATTAGCATAGAGAATAAATCTTGGTTTAATTTAACACAGGTAAGTTTCTCTTTTTAATTATCTCTCATTTATTTTATCTTAATTTTTTTTTACTCAAACATGGTGATCATGAGTTTCATAGTGATTTATCCATGTATATAGTTAAATGACTTCTTTTTAATTGCTGGATAATATTTCCTTCCATTTGTGAACCAAAATCTATTTGCCCATTCGTACATTAACTGATCGCAACTTATTGACTGTCTTTTTCTGGAAGCCTATAAATGGAAACACCAGTTTTTGTTAGGAGATCTATAAAGGTATTTTATGAAAGTGCTATTTTCTTATTAGAAAATAGAAACTAAACTTATGTTCACACAAACAAAATGCAGTATTTAAAAACCATATTTTCAAAAATGTTATCATACAAGAAGATGTTAATATATATCATTAACTTGATTTTGGATTAATTTTGCTTGTTCATTTGTTTCAAGGAGCTAGGACTTGAACTTACGGCATTGGGACATCGTACCTCAAGCCTCATCTCCAAACCTATAATCTTAACTTTTTAAAAAGTTATACAGGTGCTGGAGAGAGGACTTATTGGTTATGAATACTGCTCTTCCTGTGTGTGTGTGCCCCACGTACATGCCCATTACCTACAAAGACTAGAAGAGACTGCCTGATCCCCTGGAACTGCAATTGTGAGTCACCATGTGGGTGCAAGGAATCTTACAGGAGTCCTCTGACAGGGCAGTTGGCCATCTCTCTAGACTCTGTTTATTTTATACAGCCTTCCACTGGAGGCTGCTGGAACTCTGGGAGAGCTGGGTTCAGGTTTGGAGCACTTGAACGGAAATGATGCAGGCACACAACCTGGGGCTGTGGAGATGGTTCATTTCATAAGGTGCTTTTTCACTCTCAGAAGCATAAAATAATTCTCAGAGAAAATAGAAAAGTTGGAGACAGCGGTGCATACCTGCAGTCTAGTTTTAAGGAGGAGGAGGAGACAGGATGATCCCTGGAACTCTGACCAGATAAAAATGATCTAGTTCAGTGGTTCTCAACCTTCCTAATGCTGTGACCCTTTTATACCTTCATGTTGTGGCAACTGCCCCCAACCATAAAGCTATTTTTTGTTACTACTTCATAACTATAGTTCTGCTGCTATTATGTAAATGTAAATGTTGAAATGTAAATTTTTTTTGGAGATAGAAGTGTGCCAAAGGGGTCATGACCCACAGGTTGAGAACCACTAGCCAAATAGAAAAGTTCAAGGTGCAGCTCCTCAAAAGATAAAGCAGAGGGTGGTGGAAGTTGACCCCTGACTTCTGCACACACACATATAAATATATGTGCACACACACATGTGCATACACACACAGAAAGATGACAGATTAAAGTTGCTGCCATTGACCGGCTTTGGAAACACGACCTTAGAACCCCTGAGTAGCAAAACAGATAAAAACACATAAGGAAACATCTCTAAAGAGAACAGTGGGTTTCCAGATAGTAACTGAGGGACGGTGGGATTAGAACTTCTTCTCTGTGTAGCTATCATTACAACCAGGCAAGCAGGATTGGGGGTGGCAACATCAGCAAGTGAAATTCTTGAAGAGGAAAAAGGACATTGATTCTAGTTCGTCCCCGCTGTTTAACTGCCAAGCGTGAAGTAGCACTCTTTACAGAACGGATATCCAGATACCACCTTAAAAGATTAAATTTACCTCACCAGACGCAGCACACATCCTTCAACAGGAGGCCTTAAGGAAAAGCATGACATCACCCCTGTGTTATTCCTCACACAGGAGTGTAACAGGAATCCAGTCAGGAGGGAAGCTGAGAACGTGCAACTCTGGTGCCAAGTGATGGATCTGAAGTCTTTAAACTGTCAAGCCCCAAATGAAACATCCTAGGCAACCATCTGGTGGGACCAGAATGTGTGTGTGGATGTGTGGACATATACTTATCCACATGTAGATAGGTATGTCGTGTGTGTGACAGGGAGACAAATGGCTATGGGTCAAATGCTGCCATGGTATTAACATTGAGTTTCTAAGTTTGAAAAACTGAACGTAGCTGTGGGTAAGTGGGGTCTTGTTTTCAGGAAGGAGGAAGGATCAAGTTTGCAATTTAAAGGCAGTCGGGTCAGATGATTATGGTGAAGATGATGATGAGGATGTGTGTGTGCGTATGTGTACATGTGTGTATGTGCATGTGTACATGTGTGTGTGTATGTGCATGTGTACATGTGTGTGTGCATGTGTGTGTATGTGCATGTGTGTGTGTGTGTGTGTATGAGAGGGAGTAAAAGTAACATAAATGAAACACAATGTTGATGTTTAGAGGCTCTGGGTGAGTAGTGTTACTTATTTTCAGAACAATTTTGTTGCAACTTTTCCATCTCTTTGAAATCACTTCAAAATAAATTATTGCAATAATGAGAAGACAGGTCAAAAAAAGACACACAAAGAAGCATGAGTTCACGTTAGCAAAGACGTTCATCAAGTTTCTGCCTCAACTGCTGCTGCACTGACTCAAAACTCCACTGAAAACTAATCTTCCACGTGTTCCTACACTTTGCACCCACTCAGCCATAAACATGGGTTTAGCTTTATCATTGTCCCTTCGTTCACATTTCTCAAGTTCCCCCAGGGGCTGTGGCTCTAGCTCTGCCTGTGTCCTCAGTGTCCCCACACTTTCTTCACTATAGTACCATGCACAGATATACCCCACAGTCTCCACAGCAGCTGCATGGGAGCCAAAATAGTTCCCAGTGAGATAGTGACTGGAAGACAGCTGTAGCCTCAAGTGACTTGGAATGTCACATGCTTGTTCCCAAGGGCTGAGTGTACCATGTGACAGGAGGAATTCTAAAAATGGCTGTGTGTGCAGTCTGGTATAGAAGCCCTGAGAACTCCAGGCAGAGTGTGGTCTTGTATGGGTACAGTGAGATGGCATTAGATTAGAAACATGTAATAACATGTAATATGTATTACAGATTGATATGACCCCTTCTTCATGCTTGGGTGCTCTGGGAAACCACTCTTTTCCTTTTAGTTTTATTTGCACCTGTGTAGGTATGTTTGTGTATGTATACATATGTATGTGTCTGTAAGTGTGCAAATGCTCACCTGTGTATGTAAACATAGATGTATAGACATGCACATACATATGTGCACACATGCACGTACATATGCCTGTTTGAGGGCACATATGTGTGTGTATGTGGTTTGTACTTCAACTTCTTTGATTTATTTGCTTTGCTTTGTGTGTGTGTGTGTGTGTGTGTGTATGAAAGAGACAGAGTTGGAAAATGAGGCCCAAGCTATCCTTGAACTTATGATCCTGCCTCAGCCTTCCAGAACTGAGCCTGCAGGTATGTGTAACTACACTAGAAGGGTACTTCTGAAGTGTTGGGTAGAGATAACAGAAGCCAGCCAATGTAGCACTGGTCTCATCGGGTGATTGGGACCAATAAGTCAGCTCAGGATGGCAGTCAGGGTGAGACTACTAAGGGTGGTGTGCAGAGGTGGGTTGGCCGTCTCTGACAAAGTGAGTGCCCAGCTTTCTAATGCCTGCTGGCACTCAGTAATGAGATTACAGGGGGCTGATATTTCCTTTGGTCTAAAACAGAATAGAACTTAACACAGGACCCTGTCTCTCTCACCAGTTTCTTATGTACCCAAACACACTAGTGGCCAAAGACATCCTTGAATTCCTGATCCTCTTGACTCTGCCTCTTGAGATCTGAGATGACAAGCCGTGCTACCATGTCTGCTTTACAGGGCTCTGGGGCGAAAACTCCTAGTTCATGCTTGCCACGCCCTAACAACTGAGCCACAATCCTAGCCCAACTTTCTCCACATTTTCTAGAAAGTGGTTTTCTGATATACTAGCAGGCGTTTTGAATTTTCCTCAATCAAAACCCACACCAAATTTGTCATGCTTTTTGTGTCTCAAAGGCATTTTCTGTTTCACCTTGTTTGACGAGTCCCACGAGTGACTCTCTGCCCTTTTCCTTTCTTCCTGCCGCAGTGAGACCATTTCCTGAATTTATTTTCGAAGGCTGTCCCGTTCTATACCGATATAGATTCCTGATCCCTCGTTTGACAAGTCAGACTGTGAAGTTACTGGGACCCATTTTCTGAGTATCATCTGTGCCTCAGGCACTTTAAGACCTGCCTCCGGGGCTGGAGAGATGGCTCAGTGATTAAGAGCATCAAGAATGCTCTTCCAGAGGTCCTGAGTTCAATTCCGAGCAACCACATGTTCCCTCACAACCATCTGTAATGGAATCTGATGCCCTCTTCTGGTGTGTCTGACAGCTACAGTGTACTCATATAAATAAAATAAATCTTTTTTTTTTTTTTTTTTGTAAAGACCTGCCTCTGTGTTAATAGCATGCATTTGGACAAACCCTGACAGAATCTCTGATATTTACAAAACATTTTAGGAAACAGGATAAAAGCCTGTGAACCTTGGGATTTTTAAATCCACTCTCCAAATATTGAAAAATATTTTAAAAATTAGTAAAAATATATTATTCTGTCAGTAGAAAATAATGAATCTGATACTATGTTTCATCTATATATACCCCCAGAAAACAAAGGTAAACCATGATTCAAAATCAAATGTAAAAATCTAATAAGATTGTAATATTTACAACCTTCAGATTGACTCACATTTATCTCTGCCCCATGTAGCATTGTGACTTCAGTGCTAGCCGCTGTCTTCCTGGATGAACATGGCAGTGCACCCCTTTAGTCCCAGCACTTGGGAGGCAAAGGCAGGCCTATCTCTAAGTTTGAGGCCAGCCTGGTCTACAGAGTGAGTTCCAGGATAGCCAGGGCTTCACAGAGAAACCCTGTCTCATAAGCCGAAACCAAACCAAACAAACAAAAATATTAGCTGGCAGATGTAGTCAGTTAAGGCCACTTCAGTACATTAATTCTCTTAGTCTTTAAGGTAATCATATAAACTAGGTTCCACTGCATCCTTTTGGCAGAAGGAGTGGGCAGGAAGAATCAGTGGCCCGCAGTGTGTGACTCATGAATAACAAAACACAAACTCAAATCCTGAACGCTGAATACGGAGTCTGGCTCTCTAGTGATGGTGTCAACACTAAGTCCTCTCATAAGCAAACGTCTAGGGTCACAGAACTGCTCATCTAAGGGGAAGTGAGGGCAGACCTCTACTGCGGAGAGGTTTGCGTTCTGTTCTGCCACCTGGTGGCTGTCATTGGAAACTGTTCCTGCTCGCAGCGGCTCTCCTGTGCTTGCTTATGGAACGTGTCACGTGACCTGTTCTTGCGAACTCCCGGTTGCAGCTATAATTAGGCTTGCAGTACCTAATCGAACCCTTTTCATTCTATCGTCCCATATACTAAGATCCTTAAAAGAAATTCCCACACGTGAAGCCAGAGGGCACTTGAGCAGTTTTTTCTTTGTCCTCTACCGTGAGCATCACCTCGGCTTCTCAGGGTGGGAGAACAGCCATTTCCAGGCTTGGCTTGGAAATGTCAGACAGGGTCTCCCTTGTCCTAGCGAAGCTCATCTTGCTATTGTGTAATTGTTTTATGGGCTCTGGGGAGTCGGGATTTTGAACATTCCTTCTCGAGATTCCCCAGTTCCCGGGGCTGAATATAGCCACAATCCCAGTTTCAACCGTCAATCCTGTACTTCCATTAAACCCTGCACCTTCACCACGGACCTGTTTTTAAGACAATGAGAACATCTGTACTGTCGGATGGAAATGATTAGGTCATTGTTGCTTATGCTAGCCCACATGACAGATCCCATCTTTAATGCACTTAATAGTAATCCTCTATTAGAGGGTGAGTCTCAACCATTCTCCCATCTTCTTCACTTCTGTGTCCTCTGTCTGGAATCCATTCAGACCACAGACATCTGCTATACTCAGTGGCAGGCTGGCATCTTGGCTGGGTGGTGTAGACAGAAGATGAAGTCCAGGTGAACACTTGAAAGGCTTGGTGTGGTTCCCTCAGAGGGTCGGGAACGCTTCTGATGCCTTGTGGACTGAGCTGCCCTGGCTCAGAAGGGAACACATTTGGAAGCATAAGATAAAGCAGGGTTCTGTGGGTACTGCTGATGAGAGCGACTTGTTCTAAGCAGAAGAGCTGGCAAGGCTTTGGAAAGGCATTGGCTGACCTTAAAGCATATGTAGAATTTGGTCAGAAGGAAAGGATAGGAAAGCTGGGGAGAGGAATACGATCACAGAGCTGTGGAACCTGGAGTGTGTGTGGCTGGAGGGTCCGGAAGCAGCTGTAAAGTGAAATGACAGCAGAGACCAGCATGGGGGAAGATCTTAGGTGGCATTATCAGGACAGGAAGTATGACTCCGTCTATTGAGAAATAAAAGAACAGCTCCTTATGCAAAGGAGGCAGAGGGCCAGGTCCACATGAAGTCGTCCATCCAGCTTTGTCAGACTTTGGTGCCAAACCTGGGTAGCTTCCTGCTTTGGGTGCCAAAATATTGGGTTTCTAGTACTATGGTGATGAGGACATGGACATTTTAAATATGAAACACAGCTGCAGAAGCCTGTTCCAGAAAGCTGTGTGTCCTGAGATCAATGCCTGAGGATCATTAAGAGGGAGGAAAAAGTAACCCAAGATAAGCAAATAAAGCCATTAGAAGAAAACGTCAGCAGCATAAACCTAATAAGAAAGAGCAAGGGGGTAAGGGGGAGGAGGAGGAAGAAGGGAAGGGAGAGGAGTTAGAGAAACAGGAGAAGGAAGAGAAGAAGAAAGAGGAGAAGGAAGAGGAGGAGGAAGAGGAGGAGGAAGAGGAGGAGGGAGTATAGGGGAAGGAAGGCGAATGGTAGCTTTGAGAGCCCAGAATAGAATCTGTAAGCAGGTTCTAAGGACAGCCATGTGAGAAACGACCTTTCTTAAAGGTCGTTCTCTGAAGGGAAAGGGAAACGAGATTTGTTGGAAGATAATTGGTGAGTTTCATTGATGTTGCTGGGAGGTTAGAGAATTAAAAGTCACCCAGACATCATTTCTACACATTGTGTCAGCCGAAAGGCCAAGAAGCTAACAAAAGAACAGTTCTCAAAAGTGACTCAGCAAACCACCACCAAAGGCTCATACGTTCTTCTCATTTATCTAGAACCCAGAGGGCAGTCCTGGGTAAGCATGAAGTGTGAACCTCACATGAACTACAGCGCTGCATGACAGAAAATGAACTAGGAGCCAATATACTTTGCTCATACCTGAAAGAATTAATAAAATATTGTGCTTGCCAAGAATGCTTAAGGGCGGAGCTAACCACTTTTATGGCTGTAAGTATGTTAAATTAAAAAGAACAATGCCATGATTCAGAGTGTAGCATTCTATTTTTATAAAAAGGAAACCTCCACATGCATAGAAATGAAGACAGTAGATATAAGTTACTAATTATAGATTTTTCCAAATGGTGAGGTTATATATTATCCTTTAGACTTTATCAAGCACTCTAATAATTTTACACAATTAATCTATATTATTCTAACAAAAATAAATAAATGCAATAAAATACAGAAGAGAAAATGACAGCAAGTTGGCTTAAGCTACAGAAAGTCTTGCTGACATTTATATTTAAATATAGTTTATTATAAAGACAGAAGCAATAACATTTTAACATGAAGTTAAAACTTGGGATTAATAAAAATGAGAATATATCTCCTTTAATTTCGAGGTCTAACATATAATAGCCGTGATTCAATTAGAAATTCCATTAAATTTCTGGCAGATGGAACATGATGAAAAGCCACGATTAGCTCAATTTGAGTAGTTTTTAATAACACTGTGTAATGGAGTCTCAGAGCAGACCTACAAAGAAATTCAGTGTTCTAGAGTATTGCTTTCTGAACGAAATTACTTCCTTAGGCTTATGATAGGAGAGCCTTGTGAACGTTCTATCAATGTGCACTATGACATTTGAATAACGTTATATAATTATGCCATGCATGTCTCTCTTTGTTATGATACTGCTTACAGAATCCTGAAGCATAAAATGAAAACAGTTGAAATGGCTGAGGCCAAAAGATACAACGAAGTGTACTTTACTTGGTAAGATGCTTCACATTAGGTCCAGAAATAGAACCACTGTCTTAGTCAGGGTTTCTATTCCTGCACAAACATCATGACCAAGAAGCAAATTGAGGAGAAAAGGGTTTAGTCAGCTTACACTTCCACAGTGCTGTTCATCACCAAAGGAAGTCAGGACTAGAACCCAAGCAGGTCAGGAAGCAGGAGCTGATGCAGAGGCCATGGAGGGATGCTGCTTGTTCAGCGTGCTTTATTATAGAACCCAGGTCTACCAGCCCAGGGATGGCACCACCTACAATGGGTTGAACCCTTCCCCTTGATCACTAGTTGAGAAAATGCCTTACAGCTGGATCTCATGGAGGCATTTCCTCAACTGGAACTCCCTTCTATGTGATAACTCCAGCTTGTGTCAAGTTGATGCACAAAACTAACCAGTACAACCAAAACTAGCACTTATTTCTTAAGACATCATGTGCTTAAGAAATATGCTTATTTTATGTATGTATACATATATATATATATATTTACATGCACATACACATATATATAACAGTGTTGAAGCTAGACAACAATATTAATATCAACTTTGGCTTGTTGATAATTAATATTATATACATTAAGTACTCAATTTTCTTATATTGTAAATACACATAAGATACAAGATATATATCCGTAGTATGTATACATTTATAATATAAAGTATATATCATTTCTTGTTATAAGAACAGTTTCCTAAGCCTTTTTCTCCATATCAATTCCAGGTCAACTGGTGTGGAACAGGGTCTAAAATCCTGCAGATTAATGTAGAATAAGCAACTGTGTTCTACTAAGTGCACATGATTCAGGAGACATTGGCTTAGGAAGATAGACTGTTGCCTAGTGCATCTTGCCAGATATTGTCAAGAGTGCTTCCTCATCAACCTGTCCTCTTGGGAACGACCAACACTTCTGGGGCTCCAAATGGGTAGTTAGGTCAAGCAGAGAGTTCCCAAGGACTACTTGTCACCTGTTTTTCAAAAACCACATCTATTGAGATTTAACTTCCTAATGTCCTGTTTCTACCCCCCCCCCATAGTGGAGGGATGTGCTCTCCTCCATCTCATCTTTGTCCCCCTTCTGTCTCTCTCTACTCTAGCTTACTTGTTGTCTTGGACTCTAGAACCTTCTGGCCAACATGCAGAAGTTGATACTTAACATTGTTTTCCAGCTATAGCACTGTTAGAGATAAAGGGTTTGTGGCTGGCTTGGCACTTATGTTTCTCTTTCAATAATGTGCAGTATATGTTCCAAAAACACTAGAACATGTGGGTGAAGGCACTACATAGGGATGAGCTCAACCACACCAAACTGAAAGAGTTCTGTAGATATTGTCCTCAGCAGTGGGGCTTTGCTGCCGGCTTGTGGAGAACAGCTTGTATATAGTCTTGGCAACTGTGTTATTTGGGGATTCCTGTGGGGCTCCATTGGCCAACAACACAGTTAGATGTAACCCAAATTTGGTACTGAACGCTTCATTTGGTGACAAGAGATATCCAGTTGAAACTCTGTCTCCCCCATTGATTTGCAATTTCATTTAGATCACCTTTATATTATGTAGATACTTTAGGAGATTTCTACTGTATAAGAAAAATGTATTTATTTTATTTCAAGTGTATGTGTGTTTTGCCTGTATGTATGTCTGTATATATATAGACAGCTGGGAACAGCCAT
Organism: Micromys minutus; assembly: GCF_963924665.1. Lineage (NCBI taxonomy): Eukaryota > Metazoa > Chordata > Mammalia > Rodentia > Muridae > Micromys > Micromys minutus. The sequence goes on along the minus strand of NC_137983.1, from coordinate 34,175,679 downwards.
ATAGGTGCTGGGAATTGAACTTGGGTCCTTTCCAAGAGCCACAAGTTCTCTTAACCCCTATGTCAACTCTCCAGGATCTGAAAAATAATTCTTTCTCTTTTTTTTATTATCATTATTGGATATTCTATGTATTTACATTTCAAATGTTATCCTCTTTCCTCCCTTTTCCCCTCCCCCTTCACTTTCTTCGATGAAGATGCTCCCACTTCCAACCACCCACTCCCACCTTATCACCTTAGTATTCCTCTACCCTGAAAAAGGAGCCTTATTTGAACCAAAGGCTTCTCTTCCCATTGATGCTAGACAATGCTACATGTGCACCTGGAGCTATGGGTCTCTCCATGTGTACTCATTGGTTGGTGTTGGTGTTTTAGTCCCTGGGAGCTCTGGGGAGGGGGGCTGGTTGATATTGTTGTTCTACCCATGGGGTTGCAAACCCTTTCAGCTCCTTCAGTCCTTTCTCTAGCTCCACCATTGGGATCCCCATGCTTAGTCCGGTGGTTAGCTGTAAGCATCCTTATCTATATCAGTATGTCTCTGGTAGAGCCACTGAGAAGACATTCATATCAGGCTCCTGCTAGTAAGCACTTCTTGACATCAGCAATAATGACTGGTTTTGGTGGCTGCCTGTGGGATGGATCCCCAGATGAGGCAGTCTCTCGATTATCTTTTCTTCAGTCCCTGCTCCACTATTTGTCCCTGTATTTCCTCTTGTGTGTATTTTTTTCTTCCTTCTAAGAAGGATTGAGGCATTCACATTCTGGCCTTCCTTCTTTTTGAGTTTCATAAGATCTGTGAATTGTTTCTTGGGTATTCCTAGCTTTTGGGGCTAGTATCCACTTATCAGTGAGTGCATACCATGTATGTTCTTTTGTGACTAGGTTACCTCACTCAGGATGATATTTTCTAGTTCCATCCATTTGCCTAGGAATTTCATGAAGTGATTGTTTTTAATACCTGAGTCATACTCCATTGTGTAAATGTACCACACTTTCTGTATCTGTTCCTCTGTTGAAGGACATCTGCATTTTTTCCAGCATCTGGCTATTATAATTAAGGGTGCAGACCAATTTCTCTCATGAACATTGATGCAAAAATATTCAATAAAATTCTTGCAAACTGAATCCAAGAACACATCAAAGTGATCATTCACCATGATCAAGTAGGTTTCATCCCAGGGATGAAGGAATAATTCAATATATGGAAATCCATCAATGTAATCCAGTATATTAAAAACTCAAAGAAAAAACCACATGATCATCTCATTAGATGCTGAGAAAGCATTTGACAAAATTCAATACCCCTTCATGTTAAAGATCTTGGAAAGATCAGAAATTCAAGGCCCATACCTAAACATAGAAAAAACAATATACAGCAAACCAGTAGCCAACATCAAACTACATGGGGAGAAACTTGAAGCAATCCCACCAACATCAGGAACTAAACAAGGCTGCCTACTCTCTCCCTACCTATTCAATACAGTACTCAAAGTCCTAGCCAGAGCAATTAGATAACAAAAGGAGGTCAAAGGGATACAAATTGGAAAGGAAGAAGTCAAAATATCACTATTTTCAGATGATATGATAGTGTACTTAAGTGACCTCAAAAATCTCACCAGACAACTCCTACAGTTGATAAACAACTTCAGCAACGTGGCTGGATATACAATTAACTCAAACAAATCAGTAGTCTCACTCTATTCAAAGGATAAACAGGCTGAGAAAGAAATTAGAGAAATGACACCCTTCACAATAGTCACAAGAATATGAACTATCTTGGTGTGTCCCTAGCCAAGCAAGTGAAAGATCTGTATGACAAGAACTTCAAGTCTCTGAAGAAAGAAATTGAAGAAGTTCTCTGTAAGGCAAAAACAAAGCTTCTGTAAGGCAAAGGACACTGTCAATAGGACGAAACAGCAACCAACAGAATGAGAAAAGATCTTTACCAATTCTACATCCAATAGAGGGCTAATATTCAATATATATAAAGAACTCAAGAAGTTAGACTCCAGAAAATCAGATAATCCTATTAAAAATGGGTACAGAGCTAAACAAAGAATTCTCAACTGAGGAATACCAAATGGCTGAGAAGCACCTAAAGAAATGTTCAACATACCCAATCACTAGGGAAATGCAAATCAAAACAACCCTGAGATTCCACCTCACATCAATAAGAATGGCTAAGATAAAAACTTAGGTAACAGCAAATGCTGGCAAGGATGTGGAGAAAGAGGAACACTCCTCCATTGTTGGGGTTGTAAGCTGGTACAACCACTCTGGAAATCAGTCTGGAGCTTCCTCAGAAAATTGAACATAATACTACCTGAGGACACAGCTATACCACTCCTGGGCATATACCCAAAAGATGCTCCAACATATAACAAGGACACATGCTCTACTGTGAAAATAACTCTTAATGATAAATTATCTTTGTCTTTGCTGCTATGACAAACTACCTCAGATCTGAGCAGTTGTAAATAACAGAAATTGATTACTCACAGCAACGGAGCTGAGAAGTCTAAGGTTAAGGAATTTGTAGGCTAATGTCTAGTGAGATACTGGTGCCTTCAATGAGATAGAAGACTGGAACGAAAGAGTTTAGGTCCTCAGACCCTGTTTGAGAAGGCTCTGAGCTCTGGGCTTCGGATGTTGCTCAGTAACCAAGTGCTTGCCCAGCTTGTGCAAGCCCCTGGTTTCCAAGTCTGGCATAGAACAGATATGGCCTAATTCTACCCTGGAGGACCCACTGTCCTGATTTAGGCAGCTGGTGGTCTTACCTTATAACAGGAATGATTCCATTAGAGTGCATGAATACAAGGGTCTATATTCAATTTAGTTTAAGGCAATCCAGGGTTTGGTTTACCCTTCCAAACACATTCAAAGACTTGGATATTCTCTCGTTTATATAAGTGAACTTAAGTCTTTAACAAGGGGAACTTGGAAGGGATGGACTGTGGAACATATTTTGTTCTCATTTTAATTGTAAATGCCTGAACTTAGTACTGTCTCCATTCTGTTAGATGCCACACTTCCAGTATCATTTACCTGCCATGTGTATGCTGCTCTGACTAACACTATATGCAACTATGCAACTAATACACAAACATTCGGCATTAAGGGTCTGGTAACCTTAGGAGAGAAACCATTAAAATCTCTATTCACATGGATAGATTTTTGTGGCCAAGAAATACGAAGTATACCTGAAAAAAAAAAAAGAAGACTGTGATGTTTTAAAAAGTGTGTCGTATTAAAGGATAACATTTTGGTAGAAATGACATAAAGAGGAGGACTGAGTGGAATATGTTAAAAAATACTGCTTGTTGATTAAAAAATATAAATTTTTTTGCAGATGACTTTATTTTTATTTTTTTAAATATTTATTTTTTTAAATAAGTAATAAATTTTACTAGATATTTTATGTATTTACATTTCAACTAGACTGAACCTATGAACCTGTAAGTCACCCCAAATTAAATGTTGTCCTTATGAGAGTTGCCTTGGTCATGGTATCTGTTCACAGCAGTAAAACCCACTAACTTAAACAGTGTCTCACAAGGAGTAAGAGTTGGTGCTTGTTTCTTTAGAATAAATTATAATAATTACTAAATTTTATAATATTTACATTTCTTTAAACATGTAAATAAATGTCTGGGGCTATAGAAATGTCTCAGGCATTTAAGCCCTTGTTGCTCTTACAGAGGACTCAGTTTTGGCAGTTGCCAGTACCAACATGGCAGCTCACAACCGTCTGGTATCCCAGCTCCAGGACATTCTTTTCTGGTCTCCCTGGGCACCAAGCACGTATGTGGTGCAACATTCACACTATAAAATCAAAACAAAGTCTTATTAAAAAAAAAACCCAAGCAGATTTTTATTTAAGGTGTTTAGAGACACCACTTGCCAATACAGCCAAAGCAGAGGTCACAAAAGTTCTGGGGCTACTCTCCATCTTCTTGAAGACAGGAATCCTTTGGGTGGCATGGGGGACAGCTGTTGTATTTGAGAGAGAAAGATATAGGTGAACAGTGCATGCATACCATTTGAATGCTTTCTCTGCCTTGAAAATTCATTAGCCTGGGGTGGTGGGCTGGGCTCAGAAATGGGGTAAGGAGCCTCCACCTGTCCCCCAGGTCACATTGCTCACTCCCAACTCACTCTGTCACCTGGGCACTCTCGTTCAGAGGGGCCAGCTCAGAGACTGCTGCTGAGAATTGTGTATCCCTTTTTAGCTCTGATTAGCTGAAGACCCTCCTCTCTGACCTGTTCTGTTCTCTTCACCCACCTGCCCAGGGCTCAGGCCCATTTTCAACCCTACTCTCTCTGCATTTTAAGACACCTGTGGTTACCATGCAGTATTCAGAGAAGATGTGTTCCATATGTACAGTTGGTAGATTAAAATGACATCTTCATGCAATATTTACATATATGTTTGTATGCATTTATGCATTGATAGTATTATACATGCTCCCTAACACACCATGGTGTTATGTCCAGATACAACTGTCATGAACACAACTAACAGAAACATCGTACTTTGGAAATAAACTTTAAAACTCTGCCTTCCAGGAAGGAGTCTTTGCTCAGCAACACAGCAGTACACTGTTGAATCATGGATGCTTTCCTCTCTTGTGCCCAGTGGCTGGTGGGGGCTGTGACTCAACCCTGCCCAACACCCCACAAGCTGTCCTGGTTTGTGTGTGTGTGTGTGTGTGTGTGTGTGTGTGATAAAGTATCCTGTCTAAAAGCAATCTGGGGAGGAAAGGGTTCATATTGGCTTAAAGACTTATAGTCTACCATTGCAGGAAGTCAGGGGAAAAAATCTAGAGGCAGGAACTGAAGGAGAAACCATAGAAAATGCTTCTTACTGTCTTGACCCCAGGCTTGTGTTAAGATACCTCTCTTCTATAGCTCCCACCCACCTTCCTAGGGATGAATGATGCTCACAGTATGCTATACTCTGCTACACAAACTAGCAGTCAAGAGACTGGCCCGCAGATATGCCATAGAGAAATCTGATGGAGCCAACTTCTCAGTTAAGGTTGTGCCAGTCTGACAACCAAGATTGCCATCACCACTTAGAGACAACCTGGGAAATCATCAAAATTAACAGTACAGCATTCCACATTTGTACCACTCTGAAGATGAACCATTGTAAGTTAGGAACCCTCTGTAAGTCTAAGTGTCAATATTTACAAAGACACAACAAATAGTGGTGGGGTTCTTTTTGTAGCTTCCTAATGAGAGGACACTGCTTTGAAAACAATGCGAATTTTAAAAGTTTGAGGGTCACCTCTCTGATGAGTACAGACTGAGAAATTCTGGAGTAGAGTGAATGTTTTGACTATAAACTTCATTTATGCCTTAGGAATCTTACTGGTTTTGCAATGACAGCACAGCCCCAAAACACCAACACCAAGGGAGCCATGGCACGCGCGCGCGCGCGCGCACACACACACACACACACACGCACACACACACACACACAATAAAATGAAATACAAAAAGTGACAAGTTTCCTAATACTTATACTATCTTAATTTACACCTGTTAATGAACAAAGAAGCATAAAACATGCAAGAAAATCATTAATAAATGTTATCAAATATACAAGAAAATTATTAATTTTCAGGGGACTAAAAGATAATTCCAGATTTTAAACACATTTGTTTATTTACGTTTGTAAAATGTGTTTGTTTATTTATTTGTTTATGTATTTATCTGTGTGTCTGCCTCTGTGTGTGCTTGCCAGAGCATGCAGGAGGAAGTCAGAGGACAACATGCTGGAGTCTCTTCTCCACCATCAGGAGATTGAACTCAAGTCATCTGTCTTGGAGGCGAGCATCTTTACTGCCCGAGTCATCTCACTATCCGGATGACTCAGATTTGAAAGCAAGTCCACTATGAGGATCTTTTTCTGAATCATTTGCTGATTTACTCTGGCGAGTGAGCACTCGAGGGTCAGGTTCTCTCACTGTAACGAGGTTTTCTGTGGGGACATTTCTCACACCACAGCCTGCCGCCCCATCCTGGAGTACCCGCTAACACTCCCAGATCAACTCATCCATAGCAGCAGGTTTTCCTCCTACCCCAAAGAAGGAATCACTTACAAAACACATCCCTCAATAACAGAACAAACTAACGGGCCATATGGCTGAGCGGCAAGTACCGAGTGGTTTCAGGGAGCTCTGTGGGGCATTAGAAATGTGCCTGAAAGCTGGGTGAGCATTCAGACTGTCCCATTAGAAGGTAATTGTTAGAAGGTAATTAGAGGGCTCCATGTGATATCACACTTCATTTTGTGTTGTATACATGGCTTTCGGATGTCTTCAGTAGGAAATGAAAATACACTTTAAGTTTTGCGTTTACATAGTTTGTCAGAAGTTTTATTCTTTACATCTTTCTGTGAATTTTAAAATGACTTATTTCTTTAGCTACTGAAGGTGCATTTTATATATATATATATATATATATATATCTTTTCCTCTAATGTCTGGCAAGTTTGTTTTGCCCTAACAGTGAGGTTCTGAAGGGATGGTTTTGTTTCTTGCGATCTGTGTCTCTGAGTTTTATTATAATTTGATTGGAAATGAACATCACTGCTGAACTGGGCAGTTGTGAAAGTATGGTATCTCCAAAGAAAGGGGCGTGCCCTCATTTCCAGTCATGACAATGGGAGCCCGGCTCCAGATCTTGTGCAGAAGGGACTGAGTTTATGTCCCTGTCTAAACTTTGGCTTAACTCCTTGTGATTTTAAATCTGGTATCATACCCTACCTCTTGGCAGGATCCCATAATCATCCCTAAAGAAACTTGTGGATATTGAAGGGGCTTCTTGAGATTCCAATATAGAATATGTTTGTATAAAACAGATGTCTTAAATCTGTGGTCGTGTATTCGGAAGGTGAACATGAGTGTATCAGTCAGAGGTCTCCTGAGGACTAGAACCAATAGAATATTTCAAATTATAAGAAGGGATTTATTATGTGGGCCTACAGATAAGAAGTGTGTAGCTAGGTGGTCTTGAAATAGCTGCCTGCAGGCTGGAGAGATGAGGAAGATGGCAACTGTTTAGTTCAAGAAGCAAGAAGCCTCAGAGCAAGAACTAATGATGTAGCCAGATGTTCTGAGCATGGTAGTTTCTCTGAAAGCTACTGATGGCAGACCACACTTAACAGCCCAAGAATTGAGTCTGATGTCCAAGGGCAACAGCACCAAAAAGCACTCCTGCTTTAAAAAGCTGAGAATGTGTCTCTGCATGAGCTTCTTTTTCCTTTGTATGTGCCTCTAGCCTGTTTCGTGGGGCCACCCACATTCAGAGCGAGTCTTCCCCACGCAGTTCACTGACCCACACTCCCATCTCCGTAAATGCCTTCACACACAGCTTCAGAAACAGGCTTTATTAATTCTCCAGGCATCTGTCAATCTAGTCAAGATTAATTATCACACTGGCCAATTAATATTTATATTTTTAACTACTTGACTTAAGTCATGATCTATAACAAACCCATCGGTAAAATGAATATATTACTGACAACTGCTCAAACACATTTCAGAATAAATTGTCAGCAGCCATTATTTATAACTGATGGAATGGGACGTTTCACATAGGCAGAGAGACAAATTTGTTTAGAAAACATCTCCGGTGACAGGAGAGCTGGAAGTGATGTGGATGCTTGGGGCTCAATCCCTCCTAAGCCCTTGGTCAGGAGACCTGCCACGGGCCTCAGTCTTTCTGGTCTCATTTCCTCATCTCCCAAGAGAAGGAAACTGGGGTTCAGAAGGTACAACAAATGGGCTGTGTTCCTTGCAATGGCATCATATGTAGCTTTTATCAACACAAAGAAGAGATGTCCATGAACATACAAGAAGCTTACAGAACACTAAACAGATTGGACCCAAAAAGAAATTCCTCCTGTCACATAATAATCAACACATCAAATGCACAGAACAAAGAAAAAATATTAAATGCCTAAGGGAAAAAGGTCAAGTAAGTGTATAAAGGCAGACCTATCAGAATTATACCAGACTTCTCAACAGAGACTCTAAAAAGTCAGAAGATCTTGGGCAGAAGGCATACAGACCCTAAAAGAGCAAAAACGCCAGCCCAGCCTACTATACTCAGCAAAAATTTCAATTATCATAGTTGGAGAAATCAAGATATTCCATGGCAAAACTAAATTTAAACAATATCTTTCCTCTAATCCATCTCTACAGAGGATAAGAGAAGGAAAACTCCAACACAAGGAGGGAAACTACACCCAAGAAAAAGCAGGAAATTAATCTTCTCACAACAAACCCAAAAAAGAGAACCACACAAACATAATTCCACCTCTAACAACAGTCATTGGTCCCTAATATCTCTCAACATCAATGGACTCGATTCCCCAATAAAAAGAAAGACTAGCAGACTAGATATGTAAACAAGACCCAGCATTTTGCTGCACACAGGCAATGTACGTCAGTGATGAAGATAGACACTACCTCAGAGTAAAAGGCTGGAAAACAAATTTTCAAGCAGATGGTCCCAAGAAAAACTGAAGTAGCCATTCTAATATAGAATAAAATTGACTTTCAACCAAAAGTTACCAAAAAAGATATGGAAGAACACTATATACTCATCAAAGGAAAAACCCACCAAGAGGAACTCTCAATTCTGAACTCTTGTGCTCCAGATGCAAGGGCACCCACATTTGTAAGAAAAACAGCACTAAATCTCAAAGCACACATTGAACCTCACACAATAATAGTTGGAGACTTCAACACCTCACTATCACCAATACACAGATCATGGAAACAAACTAAACAGAGACACAGTGAAACTAACAGAAGTTATGAACCGACAAACTTAACAGATATCTACAGAACGTTCCACCCTAAAACAAAAGAATATACCTTCTTCTAAGCACTTCATGGTACCTTCTCAAAAACTGACCATATAATCAGATTCAAAACAGGACTCAACAGATACAAGAAGATTAAAATAATCTCATGCATCCTATCAGATCACCATGGACCACAGCTGGTCTTCAGCAACAACCAAATCAACAGAAAGCCCACAAACACATGGAAGCTGAACAACCCTCTACTCAGTGATAACTTGGTCAGGGAAGAAATAAGGAAACACACATTAAAGACCTTTTTTTTTTTTTTTTTTAAGAATTTAATGAAAATAAAGACCAGGAACATCTTTAAGAAAATAAAAATCTGAAGTAGTCTTTCTTAATCACTTACCAAATGAGACAGAATTTGAAGCAAATCATGGGAATGAAGACCAGGAAGTGGGGGGAAAGTGAAGTTGGAGCCCACAAAGATGCCCACAATTCAGACTCCTAAGACCAGCTTAAGAGTGCAGATCTAATTTTATTATTTATTGTACAAGCTTATATACAGTTAATTAGCCAATTAGGGCATGTTTATGTATTCAAGGGCAAATCAGGGTGCAACCTGTGTTGTTTAGCCAAATCTGACTCGTCTGTCCACGAGCTCTTAGGGGTGAGTCCAATCCCACGTGGAGATTTTCGTGAAGACAGAAGAGCCACCCCCTGGCCTCACGTCCTTTTTGTTGGCCCCCATGTTGGCTCCCTGCTATGTTGGGAGCCAAGTCAGATCATGTACTGTGTACAGTGGATCAGGACTCTTCAAGGAGTCTCAGGAGCCTGTGTTTTCCACCCACTTCTTCCTCCACCAGGTTTGTCTCCACATTCCCCGAAGCAAGAGTTCTGGGCTCTTCTAGATGACTCTATAGGTCCTGAGTGGCCAGGAGATGATAATCAAACAATAGCATTGACAGTTGCCTAGTAGCATAAACAAAGGAAAAAGTCATCTGTGACTTTTCTTCCCCAAATAGGCCTGTTTGCATGTGCCTGCACACACACACACACACACACACACACACACACACACACACGTTATTGATAAAGGGGAGTTATTGTGAATGTGAAAAGGGAAGAGAGAGGGTGAAGCAGAAAACTACATTGCAAACCCCTACAGTGATTTATGATTTGATCAAATTAAGGCATTTTACTTTATGCGATCTAAATTAAATAGAAAAAAAAAGAAAAAGTAAAGAAAATGAAGACAAGCTTCTAAAAGTTGACCAGCCGTGGGACTGATGTTTTTCTGTGTACTTACATTAAGCACTTCATAATGTAAAGTCTGATTGATGTTGAACCAAATGTTATCTGAGATTTCTTTGTAAATTAGACAGTGAAAGCAATTATCTCACTGTCGTGGGGAGTAAATGTGGTCATGGGTAAGCTGCCCAACTCACAGGGAGCATGAAGTAGATGCTGGGGTCCACTGTGATTATCCTCAGCATCATTTCCACGTGAAAGTGGTATCTTAATCCTTTGGTGTCTACTGTGAGGCACAGCCCAGGTCCTCTAGCACTCAGGGGTGAGGAGCAGAGTTTATGGAATTAAAGTGCAGAACTTTAAGGCTTGGACGATCGTGTGATCTGAGATTCAATGTGCAAGGACATCTCAGGGTCTGGCAAGAGGTGTCCTTGAACTGAAATGACTATATATCCTGGGTGTATCCCCAGAAAACTCTACATCCCACCACAGAGACACTTGCACATCTACACTTATTGCTGCATCATTTATAATATCCAGGAAGCAGAATCAGCTTTGATACCCATCAACAGATCAATGGATAATGAAAATGTCACAAAATGGAATATTATTCATATGTAAAGAAAAACAAAAATGTCAGGGAAACAGATGAAGCCGGAAATTATTAAACAAAGTGACTCAGAATCAGAGAAACAAGTATTGTATTTTCTCTTTCATTTACAAATTCTAGCCTTGTTTTGCTTGTGTGTGTGTGTGTGTGTGTGTGTGTGTGTGTGTGTGTGTGTATGTTTGTATTTTGGACGAAGACTGCAGAAATAATGCAGCCTTGGAGTTTACACCAAGGTTACAGGCTGATTCCAAATGAAACATCCTTGAACAACACTGACCACTCTGAGCAGGAGGTGCTCGGATAGGAGATCCATCAGCAACCCACAGAGCCAAGGCAACCCCTTACTTTCAGAAGCTTTTAAAGTGAAAGGGCCTTTGACTAGAGGTGAGGCCTTACTACCAGGTAAGAACGCCTTAAGGCTGCTGCAGAGCTTAGCTCTCAATAGTGCTGCTCCATAGATCAAGGCCTGAGTCTCGGAGTGGCCTTTTTCTTGGGCTGGCTCTAAGAGAGAGGTGCTCAGAGCTCAGCGATCAGTGAAAATGTTAAGATATGATACATAAATGAAGGACTACATTTCCCAGCGTCCTTTGCAGACTATGGAAGTCGGTTCTGCCATTTTAAGGTAGCCACACCCCATCTTCTGTAAGCATTTTGCCCCCTCTCCTAAGGTCAGATCAAACAACAGCTTCTCATTCTTTCTGCCTCCCCTCTCACTATCAGCTGCCTTAAGTAATGCAACAGGATACAGGGCTGTAATTAAGTGAAAGGTTGGCGAGAAAAACAGACGCAAGGGAATGTAAGACTTAAGACAGGGCAGACTTTTATTTTGGGGAAAAGCCTGCAGAGGGGCCTCTGTAAGGTCAGAGTTTACAAGCTGAAGTGGTAATGGGGCAGAGAGGGGACTAAAGGAAGTTCAAGTCTCCTTTGCTGGCCCCACTGTTGGCTATGAGTTAACCAGTGAGTTAGTAAAAGAATGTCAGGTAACTGATAAGCATCTCTGGAGGCTGGCCATTGCTTGGGGCCCCCAGGGCAGGGCAGTCAAGAATGTAGAGAAAGGAGTTACTTTAGGAAGCTAATTACCATAGTTACGGAAAGTGCCACAGTTCGCCCAAAATGGAGGAGTTATACAAAATGCTGTGGCCCTGGCTAATGCTCAGGTTGGTTCTTGCCTGGCATGGCAAAGTTGCAGGGGCTTGTGGTAAGACTGGGACTTCTTGAAGCCGACCTGAAGACATTACCTTATGTGAACATTCCCCCCTCTGAGGTGGCCGTGAGGCTGTGGCAGTTAGGGAGGGTCGTTAAGGTTTGGATATGCAATGCCGGTTACGGGTTCACATATTTGATCATTCGGCCTGGAGCTGCTGGAGGTGATTTGTGAGGATCCAGAACCTTTCGGACATGAGGCCTAGCTGGGCGCACGGTTCTAGGGCTGGAGCCTGAGAGTAAGTGGTTCCCTGCTTCCAGTGGTCAGCACCGTGTTACAAACAGCTGCTTCAGGCTTCTGCCTCCACTCACAGGCGTGGTCTCACCACCACGCATTTCCCACAGTGCCCAGCTGCGAACGTGAACGAGAACTAAACCGATCCTTTCTCAACGGGTCTCACCGTCAGATCCTTTCACTAGGTGTTTCGCCACAGTGAAAGTTGCCTCTCCTAATTAACTTAGCCTAATAAAGCCCAGCTGCTAAGGTTATCAAAACAAAACAAAGAAACAAACAAAAGAACAACCATATAAGAACGCAAATCCATGCTCCTTTGAAGTTATTACTAATTATCTTAGATGTTGTCAGTCACCGGGAGAACAGATCTGATGGTGCTACACTGTGCTCGTGGAGAGTGGACATTCGCTTAGGTTCATCTGTAACACAGCTTGTTATGAAAGTGGTCAGTGAGGACGTGAAGCATTAACGTCAGCCTGCTATGCTGACATGGAGCCTGTAGGTGGCAGCACAAACTCGGGTATGGGAAATAATGTCACCAAGGTTAGTTTTAGTGGCCTCAAGACCTGGATGCTGTAAAAAGACAGTATTTTATTGGATTCACGGCACCGTTTGAAGTCTTTTAAGATCACAGATAGTAACTTGAAAATATATTTGTGTTTCTATATTATTCTTTCTTTAAAGATTCAGACATGACCACTTACAAAAACCACAGTTTGCCTAGAGAGGACATCAAAGCTTATTGGGTTTGAATTTCTCTTTATTTAATATTCTCTGGCTTGTGTATTCTTGATTTATGTTCACCTGTCCCTGAGATGTCATACTTCCTGTGAAAATGTGTAAGCGTATCTCTTGTAAATAGCACTGTCTTATATTTTCCTAATTCAGTCTGGAATCTTTCTCATCCACCTTTGGAGTTCACCCCCTGCCCCAGGTCTCACTGTTTATCCCATTCACCATTGTTTATGTTGTTTATACTTCCCCCTTTCCGAACATCTCTAAGCTTAAATGGGGACAGAATTTTGAGAAAAAAAAAATCTGCTAACTTGAGGTCTGGGGTGGCATATACCTTTAATCCCAGCATTTGGGAGCCAAAGGCAGGTAGATCTCTGAGGTCAAAGCCAGCCTGGTCTGTAGCAAAAATGATGTGACTGCCTCTGTGTAAACGCTAGGAGGTAGAAGGCCACAGCCACAAAAGCATCTCCTGCAGGAGGACCTAACTGAAGACTGCTTGGCCAAGGACTACAGGTGCAGACAATGCCAGCCAATCAGGAATTGCTGTTTAGGAGTGACCCTTTCTTGGGGGCCAATGGGATGCAGGTGGAGGGGATTAAAGGCGCTTTCAGCAGTGTCTGGAGAGCTTGCTGAGGGGATTCTTACCTGCTTCCAGAGTCCTTGATTCTGTCCCACCTCCAAGCACCAAGGGCAAGTGGGGTTGGGCAGTGAGTAGTCCAGGCACAGCCAACACTGCTCTATGTAGTAGCTACAGGACAGCCAGGGCTACACAGAGAAACTGTCTTGAAAAACCAAAATCAAAACCAAACAAACAAATAAAAAAACCCAACCCATCAACCAACCAACCAGCCAAGCCTCTTCTCTTGCCCTCCTCCCCTCTCAAGCAATACAAATGCCAGGGCACAAGTCCTCCATTTTACCTTACACAGAGATGTGTACCATCTCTCTGAGTATGCTATAGCTCATTAACCACTGCCCTACAGCATCACTCCTGGGCTCCTCCCTCCTGTGGGGGAGATGTTCTGATTGCTTTTGTTTTCTTATTTATTGTCCTAACAAGGACATTTTACAGGTAAAACTGGGGAATCCTCACCGTACATAGTTTTTTGTAACATTTTTGCAAGCAATGTTATGATTAAGAAAATAAAAATTACAGGAAGAATATTTGGCGATTATAAATATTTTTATTAATTTTATATTTTCATCTTTGAAAATTTTGTACATGTGTGTAATGTATTCTGGCTACTATCTCCTCTATTTTTTATTTATTTTGTGTGCACGATTGCTTCTTCTGCATGTATATTGGTATGGGACATGCATGTCTGTGTGTCTTGTGCACCCGTGGGTCTCTGTATTCACTTCTATTTATTGCGATGAAAAACTTCTCTGATGAAGACTGAGTGTAGCTCCTTCCTGTGGGTAGAAACATAGATGATAATTACTGTTCTTTTTTGAGATACAGTCTGACATGTAGCTCAGGCTGGCTTGGAACTTGCTGTGTAGGGAGGGCTGACTTTCAAGAGCCAATTCTCCCGTTTCAAGTTGTATATGCCTCTCTCTCTCTCACTCTCTCTCTCTCTCTCTCTCTCTCTCTCTCTCTCTCTCTCTCTCTCACACACACACACACACACACACATGAATTATTTTCTGAGCTATTTGGTGATAAACCACATACATCATAATCCTTACCCCTGAACAATTCCGTGTGTGCTTTCCTACTAAGAGCGATACACACAGAACAATTGTCAGTCTATGATGATGTCATTTCCCACCTGGTGCCCATGCTCACTGTCTGGAAGTTGACACAATAACATCCTCTTTGGCACTAGCCACCCCTTTCCAGCTCAGGCAGTGTGGGGTGAAGAATTATTTATTAGTCATGTCCCATTAGGCTTCTTTAATCTGTAGTCTCCCTGATGTAGACTTCTTGCACTGTGATTAAATAGAAGTATTCATTCCTAGGTTGTGTTTTCCTCAATGATACAATAAGTAGCAATGATCTGTTTCTTTCAGTGATATGTATAGAAAGAATCTTTATTGTACTGTATGGAAGCATCACCTGTCAATAAAAAGCTGATGACCCCCATTAGCAAAAGGCAGGGAATAGAAGGTAGGAGTTCCTGTAGAGAGAGGGAACTCTGGGATAGGTTTGGGGATAAGAGATTCTCCACCCTCACTGTGAGATGGGCAAATAAAACTGAGGAGAGGTAACCAGCCATGTGGCACACGCAGAGCAGAATAAACGGGTTATATAAGTTATGAGTTAGTCAGGGAATGAGCCAAAGCTTATGGCCTAGGCATTCATTTATAAATAAGTCTTAGAGTCATTATTCTGCGATCAAAGAGGCCAGGTAAAAAGCTTCTGGCTACAATTATGTCTGTCTTCAGGGGGTGGTCAGGACTTAAGAGCACTGCCTTGTGAGTGGATTAGTGCTCTTTTGATAATGTCCATGGGAACTGCCTTGGTTCTTCAATGTGAGTTGGCCCTCACCTACACTGAGTCTGCTGTTAAGTGAGAGAAAGAGAGAGGGGTGGGGAAAAGGAGAGATTGAGAAAGAGCTGTTAAGAAGCATTCCTTCAGGATTTTTGCTTTAGTAAACTCCCCCATCCCTTTTTTGAAGAAGAAAGAGAAGGAGAAAGAAGAAGATTGGTTTATGTAGAAGGAGCAGAGGGCTTGAGAAACCATGAGGAGAGAGACATGGGTGAACACAGAGCTTCTTCTATAAACACCCCTTTTCTTGAGGCCTTCCTTCGAGATGCCTGTTGATGGACTACACCTTCTAACAAGAGAAGCACCCCAGAAGGGACAGGAAGGGGTTCCAGTGCAAATGAGATGAAGGAAGCCCGCTGTACACTCTCATTCCCACGAATGACACCCAAAAGCTCCGCTACAGCATAGGTTCCATTTTCCATCCTCTTGCTGTAAGGAAACACTGACCAAAAGCAACTCAGGGAAGGGAAGAAGGTCATTCGACTGCCGGTCATGGTCCATCTAAGAAAAGTCAGAGCGGTGACTCACACAGGAGCATGAGACAGAAACCATGAACAAGCGCTGTTTCCTGGTTGGCACACAGCCTCATGCCTTACCTAGCTTTGTTATGGTCTAGACCCACCCACCTAGGGATGGCATTGTTCATACTGTGCCTGGTCCTGATCAATTAAAAATTAAGACCATGACCTCCCCCCACATGCCCACAGGTCAGTCTGATCAGGATGATCCCTCAACTGAGGCTTCTTCTCTCAGATAACTAAACTGTGTCAAGTTGACAATTAAGGCTATTCAGGACAGACAGAAAGAAACTCTGTGCGGACTTTGTGAAATAAATTGTTTATAGTGATTTTTCTGTACCCACCAAACCCAAATAAAGGTCCCATGGCAGCAGTGCAGGTTAGAGATCCTGAACCCGAAATCCATGTTCACTGAAATCCAACAATGACATAAGCCCGTGGCAGATGGTGAGACCCAGGTTTCTCCCCCCTGGAGTGGGAAGTTATAGACAAGCAAGGGCTAGATGATCCATATGGAAGCGATGGATTAGAGTTTGAGATGTGACATCAGTGGGAACTCATTCCAGTTTCATTTAAATACATGGATATAGGTGGGAACGTTCCAAGCTGTGCACATAGATAGGGTTAGCACTTACACATATTTTTGGTTCAATTAGTGAGTTCCTGGAAACTGATTCTCTGGTAGCATCCTCCTAGATACAGCGCTTGAATTTTTAATGTTATTCTTTATTCTTGGTTATTTTATTTATTTACGTTTCAAATGTCGTCTTCCTTCCCTCCACAACCCCCACACTGATCTCCCTCCCCTCTGCCTCTGAGAGGGTTCTCTCCCCCACATCCACTCCTGACTCACCCCTCTAGGATCCCCTACACTGGGGCATCTAGCCTCCACAGGACTAAGGGCCTCCCCTCCCACTGATGCCAGATTAGGCCATCCTCAGCTACATATGTCACTGGAGCCATGAACCCATCCATGTGCACTCTTTGATTGGTGTTTTAGTCCCTGGGAGCTCTGGGGAGGCGTATAAACTCACAGTTCTTGACTTTGAATACCATCCTCTGGTACAGCGGCAGCTAGAAATAGATGAGAGGTGCTTGGTCCATCCCATGGTACCAACAAGTGACAGGTGCTTCAGTAGAACAAGGCAGCATTGGTGGAAATCCATCGAGAGCACAGATATTAAATGAAAGCACTCTGGGCAGTCAAGGTGCAAAACGTTCCAAAAGTACCATGGGAGTATAGCAAACTGTATAAAATAATATCCATGGGCCACTATTATGGCAAGGAAGTGCTTAAATACACAAACAATCAAATGGACTTGCATGGGCACATATCCTCAGCCTCAGGTAGACACTTGGCACTCAAGGGACAGAGTACAGCTGCCTTCCATTTTTTAATGCCTGAGTGGCAACAGCTTTAAACCTTGCCTCTTCCTCTTCCCTTCTGGTATGCTAAGAAGAAACCTGTGTGGCAGCTTATTTGGTAGCTGTAGGAAATTCAGACTCTCAACTCAGTCCTTAATCACCATAGTTTGCCTGGAAAGTCTACACAGAGTAGCATGTATCTATCTATCTATCTATCTATCTATCTATCTATCTATCATCTATCATCTATCCATCCATCCACCCATCCATCCATCCACCCATCCATCTACCCACCCATCCATCTATCCATCCATCCACCCATCCATCTATCCACCTATCCACCCACCCATCCATCCACCCACCCATCCATCTATCCATCCATCCACCCATCCATCTATCCACCTATCCACCCACCCACCCATCCATCCACCCATCCATCTATCCACCTATCCACCCACCCATCCATCCATCCATCCATCCACCATCTATTATGCATATACTATGTGTAGTCCAAGGGAGCCACAGAAGAGGGCATTGACTCCTCTGGAGCTGGAGTTATGGTACTTGTGATCTTCCTGGAATAGGTGGTAGGAGCCCAACTTGGGGCCTCTGGAAGAGCAACCCACACTCGTAACTACTGAGCCATCTCTCCAATCCTCGGGTGTCAGTTTTCAGTAGTATTTAGCAGGCTCCCTTCTCGTCTGTAGTAGGACCCAGTTCTTACTCTTTCCAATCATCTTTTACTGTTTAAACATGTGGACTGTCAACATGATTTTAAGAGACCAAAGAAAAAGGCACACATGGGTGAGTACTGTGTCCTCTTGTCCCCACCCCTATGTCCCACCTTGCTTTCTTTTGTAATCAGCTTCAAGGACAGCTGGTTTTCTCCCCATGTTTTCCTCATTATGATAAGTAGAAAGATATATCTTTCCTTAGTTTCTTTCTTGCATAGAGTTAGCACAAAACAATACTTTTTCTTTTTTTCTTTTTTCTTTTCTTTTTTACTTTTGTCAGGGCAATATTGGGAACTGAACCCAAGGCCTTGCTCTACCAGTGAGTTAGCTACAGCCGAGCAATTTTTTTCTTTGTTTCAGTTAGTAGCATTGCCAATTTTAAATCGCTTAATGGATTCACTGCAATTTTCTTTTTGTTGCAAGCTCATTTATTCACACTTAGACTTTCAGATCTATCAGCTAAGATTTCAATAGGAGATACAGACTTCCCTTAAGGATCATCTAAGGAGATATCTTTCTGTCTCTTAACAAAGGGACTCTCAGCCATGTATAGGGCAGAGTTTAGTGGTTGGGGGCTGAAGCCTGAGTCTGATGGGAAAAGTCTGCTTTGGTCACTGCAGCTATGAAGAAGTGTTGTAGACAGTGTGTTTAAGCAGCCCTTTCCTTAGTCCAGAGGACTTACCAGGTGATAAACATTCTGACCTTATCTCTTGTAGGGCACCCCAAATAGTAGTTCAGGAGGTAAAGAGCCCATAGTAGAGACTATGCCTGGTCAGTCTGTCAGACAAAGTGGAAGGCATTTGCACTCATTTGTGGTACCTATTTAAATGGTATAGTCTAAAATAATATGTATTTCAGTCATAACTAATCTATGTATTCTTATTTCCCCCATTATTTGACCCTACGATTTAAAATGATCTTTACCTTAAACTGTATCCTTTCAGAATACTCTGTTTTATTCCTTGGGAATGGTAGAAATGTGGCAGAGTTCTGAGTTCTCCATCTACCCCCGTTCCTGTGCCTTCAGCTTTGAATGTTACCCATAGACAGTGTTCTACGCAGTCCTTTCTAGGGGATGTCTGTAAGTGGAGGCTCAGGGCCCTCTTAGCTCCTCTTTATGTCCTAGACCTCTGCCAAAAAGTGCACTTTATCCATCTTTGGTATTCAGAAAACTCAGCCAAACAGAGTCAAGTAAGTGTGACTTTTCCTGGGGAGGATGAACGCACGTCTACTCACCCCAGGTGGGGCACCAACGACAGGCCATCTAATTAAACCTAACCAGCAAGTGTTTCAGTTACACTCATAGGAGTATAAATGAAAGGCCATTTACAAAAGCAAGGTCAACTCAAATACCTTCTCCCAGCAATTGGTGGTACTGGCAGAACTTTAGGGAAGGGGCTTGGGAGTCTTCAACAATTCAGGAGATATCTAAGACTTCCAGGTTTTTGTCTACTTTCTGAGTCACAGGAGCCTCTCCCCTCCATCCAGGAGGGAATGTTTCAATTTGTAGGAAATTGCTACACGGCACCAAGTATATATATATATGTTTGTTCTCATTAATGCAGCCTGAGAATTAGCATACACTTTCTAACAAAAATACATCTCCATCTGAGAAATAAAGTCGTATGCTCAGCCCTGCTGAAGGGGACTGTGCATAATAACAACATCCCCGATGCACACGTGAAAGCACAATAGGACAAGTGCTGGCCACTGCCCATCCTGAGAACACCTTGCCCTTATCTAGGACGGTACTAGACAGGGGGTGTGTCTTAGTTGACTTTATGTTGCTATAGCAAAGTAGCTGATGCTGGGTTATATATAAATAAAAATGGTTTATTGGACTTATCATATAAAGCAGCCAGGTGGGCGTGCTGGTGTTCTGGCAACTGCTTTTTGGCTATATCACAATACGGTAGAACAACACAGGAAACTGGTGAAGAATAGAAGGGACCCCAGCACATGAGACTTTTTGCTTTACAATAACCTGCATTCACTGTGCTGATCTAGTTTGAGAGCTGGAACCCCTCAAAATAGCATTAAGCTCGTCATGAGAGTGCTGTCCTGTGACTTAGCTGCTTCCAAAGGGTACCACCATCTCAGCACAGCCATACTAAGGGCAACTTCCTAGTCTAGGAACTTCTTCAGGACACAACGTGTGATAGAAATAGAAGAGGACCCAGTTATTTCATAAGCAGCAGCTAGGAATGACCTGTGAGGACCCTAGATGACAAAATACCGCCCCCCCCACACTCTACACTCTGACCCTCCTTCCCTCCATGGACAGAACAAGTTTTGACTGAAAACAGAATCAGGAATAGGCTGTGTTTAAACGCCACAATGGTGTTTGATGATCTGGTTATCCTAGCAAAAATCTGTCCTCTGTTGGAGCTCTCTGTGATGGAAGTGGGACAGCTCTAGGAGGAGGTTGGAGTAGCATCTCTGGGTGTAAAGTTGACACTAATGGCATCCTAGCAACTGGAAATTGACAACCCCCCCCCCAGGTGCAAACTGTTTTGGGGCACCATTTTAGAAGAAGGGAAACTGAGTGACCAACTTGGTTGAGACCTTTTAGACAGGCTTGGTTTGCCATACCTGCTCTGGTTTGACAGCTCTTTTGTATATTTCATTTGCATTCCCCCCAGCCAATCAGGGAGGGCCCTCCGGGTTCTATATAACTGGATACAACATACAGGGGGTTGTGTGTTTCAGGCTGCCAGCCTCAGTCTGGTTGATCAGGAGTCTGGCTCCAGGGTGCTCACTGGAGAAAGAAGACTAAGACAGACCCACTGGAGACAGATCCCCTGGGAAACTCGCTCCGGCTTCTGCTTCTCCTGCTCCAGAAGTCAGTGTTTCTGCTTCAGAGCCCATGGTTCTTGTCTTGGCCTCCCAGGTCTGCTGCTTCCGCTGTAAGCAAGGGACACTCACTTCAGCCTTTGAGGCCTGGGGGACAGAACTACTCCTGCTGTACTTACTGCTGATCTGCTTTCTCCAGATTGCCTTACAAGGGACTGTTCTGAGTGGACACCTTGACACTCTCCGAGAGGTTAGAGCTGGGATGCCTGATGGTACTCTCCTGGTGGCACCCTGAGAATGTTCACAGCAACTGCTGCATCCTGAAGCCCCTGAGGGTCTGTTTCTATCTTCCTGTTTGGCTTTCTATGTTCCCATTTGAATTGTTATTCCTGTGTGGCAAATAAGAGTTGCTTTCTGTTCACCCTTTGCTCTCTGCCCACTCTGTTCTGGGAGGAAGGAAAAGGCATGACTTTTTAACAGGAGAATGTGAGATTCAAGTCTTTCGGCTAGGGAGACAGCTCAGTGGGTGAAGCACTTGCCATACAAGTGTAAAGACATGAGTTCAAGTCCCGAGAGCTGAGCTTACAACTATAAAACTGGGCACAGTAGCTCATGTCTGTGACCCCAGTGTTCCTCTGGTGAGATAGAGGCATACAATCTTTCCGGAGCTGAGACATTTAGTGGCAAACAGAACCTGTGTCACATAACAAACAGAGTGGGAATCAGTGCATGTCTTTAATAACTGAATATCGATGGCCTCAATTCCCCAGTCAAAAGACACTGACTAGTAGATTGGACAAACAGTCTGAGGCAAGCCTACTTGTCACATTCAGGAAACGTCCCTCATCTCAGAAGACAGACACGACCTTAAGGAGAAAGGGTGGTAAAAGGTATTGCAAGCAAACGCACATAGAAGACAAGGGGATGTCTCAGTTCTAATCTTTGACAGAATAGACTACAACCCAAAATCAGTGAGAGAAAGTAAAGGCCTCTTTCCACTGACTGAGGGAACAAGTCATCCAACAGGGATGTTATGATCGTAAACACGTATGTTCCAAACACGGGGGAAAGTACTTTCACAATACATACTAGATATAAAGTCCCAGGTTACCCCCAGTCCAGCAGTGGTGTGTGGCTTCAGTACCCCACACTCACCAAGTTATAGGCCAATCTAACAAAATAAAGAGAAATATCTGAATGAAATAGCATTCTAGATCAAATGGATTAAACAGACATTTCTAGGATAATTTACCCCGGCACTGTAGATATACATTTTTCTCAGAAGCCCATACAATTTTCTCAAAAAAGGTATCGAACAGCAGGGTATAGCCCAAGGTCTAACAAATATAGGAAAATTGAAATAATTCCTTGTGTTTTTATATTATACAACAAGACATAACTACACATCAACAGCAACAAAAACTCCAGAACATATACAAACTAATGTAGATTAAACAAGTGCTATGGAATAAAAAATGGGTTCTTGTAGAAATCAAGCAGGCAATAAAAAGCTCCTAGGATCAAAGGAAAAATGAAAACACCCAAGCCTATAGAACACAATGAAAGCAATTCTAAATGGGAATTTTATAGCTTTGAGTGTCTATATGAAGAACTAAGAGAGAGAGCTCAAGTAAATAAATTATTTGTCCTTAGGGCCCAGGAGGAGGAGCACAAGCCAGGCCTCAAGGCAGTACTCAGGAAAGACATGTAAGATCCAGAAGGGGAATAATTATGAAACAAATTTACAACAACAACAAAATACAAAAAAAAAAAAAAAAAAAAATCAACGGAACACAGAGTTCCTTTTTTGAGAAGATAGCACCCTCTCAGAGTGTGGTACACCTAGACCTTAAATCATTAATAACTCAAGAGCTAAGAATATAGCCTTGTGGCAATTCTTGGTATTTAATAATTATTATGTTTAATCTTTACACACCAAGAAAACTTTGAATATTTCCATGTTACATTTTGTTTAACATGTACTTTATGCTCATTGTAACTAGTAAGATTTCAATGCATCCTATCAAACCTTTAAAAAAATCAAATACTGACAAAAATATATTCACATTGTTTTATGTAAAATGCTTTTAAAAATCTGCACATTTATCTGTTTTTTAAAATAAAGTTAAAAAAGAAAAGAAATTGTAAATCTGAGCAATGCTTTTTTCCCTCTCTGTCATTAACTATGTCATTAAATTTACTATGTCAGCAAAAATAAAATGCATATTTCCAATAATAAAATTTCCCCCGTTTCTAGAGAGGATCTCATCTCCAAACATCAGCTGTGGTCAGGAAACTGAACGGAAAGAAGTCCTCATCCAAGACAAGGCTATGTGTCAAAGCTGGGCGAATGTTGGACAGAGCTTACACTCTTAGGAAGAATGACCACCTCATAAATGGAAAATTGTTGTCCATATGGGGAACATTGCTAAATGTTCTCTATTTCTATAATTCCTGAGAACCAGTACTTCTTTACTGAGCATGTTTGTTTTGCTGTGTTGTGGTGAATATTGTGTTTGATAAGTACCTTGTATCTTTATCTACCTCTGTCAAGAGTGTCTGTGTCTACAACTAAAAAGTACTAAAAGTCTTCATTAAAAATATGTCTTATTAACAATAACAAAAAGAAAAGATAGACAAGAGCCATCAGCCTTGGGTAAGCAACCAAGAGAAGGGAGAGGAGGCTGAAATGATAAAAGTGGAGACCTAGAGGAAACCCATAGTGATAGTTATCAGTGAAGGTCAGAGAATCACTCATAGAAAGTATTCCACTAAATTAAAAACTCAAATTTTTCTAGATAGAGATGACATGACCAAATTAAACCAAGATGAGTTAAATTAAGCAGATCTATAACAAGGAGTAAGATAGAAGCCATAATTAAAAAAAAATTCCACAACTAAAAAAGAACAGACCCAGATGGAGTCACTGGGGACTTTCAGCAGACCTCTAAGAAACGACTAACACCATGTCCTTCAACCCCATCCGTAACACAGGAAAGCAAGGAACACTGCCAAAGTCTTGCAATGGAGTTAGTGTCCTGATCTCCAAAACAGATATACGTGTGACAATGACAACAAGGAACTTGTACACTACTCTCTCTGATGAACATACATACAAAATTGTACGACAAAGTCCAAACTGGATTTAGGAACATATACAAATATAATTTATTGTGATCAAGTTGGCTTTATTTTGGAGAGAAAGAAACAGTTGAATATAAACGTCAATCAGTAAAGGTTATGAATTACATAAGTGGCTCAGGGATATGTCAAACTGTGATCTCCAAAGACACAGAAAAGACTGTTGACAGATCTAGAATCATTCCAAGGTAATGGGCATAAAAAAAAACTTGAATAAATAAAAGGTATTTTAGTTAGAGGGTCTTTTGTTTGTTTCTGTGAAAACCATCATGACAAAGGCAACTTGGGGAGGAAAAGGGTTATTTCACCTTACAGCTCATCATCCATAATGAGGGAAAGTTGGGGCAGGAGTTCAAGGCAGGAGCCTGGAGACAGGAACTGATGCAGAGGTCAGGGAAGGATGCTGCTTATGTGCTACACTCTTGGCTTCTACAACCTAGGACTGGTTGCGCAGGGGTGGCACTGCCACAGTGGGCTGGGCCCTCCCACATCCATCATCATTCAAGAAAATGTCCCATATTTGCCAGCAGTCCAATCTGATGAAGACAGTTCCTCAGCTAAGGTTTTCTCTTTCCAGATGACCTTGGCTTGTGTCAAGTTGACAAAAGCAAACCAGCACAGAAAGAATACCTGTCAACATAATAAAGACTCCTGTCTTAAAACTTCCGTGGAAGCACAAAAGACCCCAAATAAACCAAAGCAATTTTGTGCAAGAAGGATCCTCTGGTGACACCATCACTGATTTCCATGTATCCTACAAAACTGTCATAATAAAAACAGTCTGGCATTGGCATGAAAACAGGCATGTAGATCAATGGACTAGAATAAAGTACCCAGATAAAAGCCCATGCAGCAATAACAACCCCATTCTTTAAAAAGATGCCAACATAATAAATTGGAGGGAAAAAACAGTATCTTCAACAACTGGATATTTATAGAGAGGAATGATAAACCAAAATCTTTATCTCTCATCTGGGACACAAAATAACTATAAATTGACCGACAACTTCAACATAAGGCCTGAGGCCTGAATCTTTATTGTAGCACACAGGTCCAGAGCCGGGTAAGACCATTGATGACTTACCCGTCAGCTAGTGTAGCACCTCCGGCACTATGGATGCTGGCCAGCATGAAGGAAATGTTCAGCTCAATTCGTGCTTAATTTTTCTATGTGTGCAGCCAAAGGGTGTGGTGTCTTCAGCAAATTCATCTAGATTGAATTGACAATCATAAGCAACTGATATTGTTTTAGGGGGCATCTCTGAGGTTTCCCCGACCAATAATTACAGGGAAATTTTCCATGCCCATCACTAGGATTTTAATTAAATAACCTATGACTCCTGGGAATGCAAAGTAAGGAATATACATCCAGAGACAGGTATTGTTAAGGGATTTCTGTATAGGACTCTGACTGTGCAGGGAATAAATTCAGTGTTCGAGAAACAGGAAGTATTAACAAAAGCTAAGGCTGCATGGGAAAGCCGTATGGAAATCCACTTAAAAATAATTAAAAATATAATTTTAAAATAGAGTTTAAACAGAGAACCAGAAGGCTACTGGGGTTTGCCATGAATGGTCTTATCCAGTTTTAGACCTTACGTATTACAATGCTAACCTGCCTGAAAAGACATGTCTACTGGTAAAATACTGTCATGACTATTTTGGAGGTAATTAAAGGTTTTCTGATTGACTATGAAGGCTGTGTCAGAGTAGGAAGATTCATTCTTGGTACTGTAACTTCATCAAAAGCCAATGGCTGAGAAAATGGTAGGCCCCAGGGAGGAACCTACTAATGTTGTTTTGCTAAGTAAATATGGTGTCAAACTGCTTTCTAAATACTTATGGTTTACACACATATATTCTTTTTTTTTTTTTTTTTTTTTTTTTTTTTTTTTTTTGGAGCATTGATCACAAAGTAGCTTCTTTCTGCAATGGTCGTAGGTTAACACAAAGACTCGTCACTGATCAAAGTGCTCATAATATGTGATATTTGAGTGCTCAGCCCCAAATTGGATGCCTATAATTTCCCAACCTCCAACACTAAGGAACATTTCTGAAGAAGGAGGAAAGGGATAAAAGAGCCAGAGGATGGTTAGGAGAAACGTGAAATGCTGTCTTCTGTAATGACAGGGCTGTTGCACTTATGAACTCTCAGAAACTGTGGTCAGCTGCACAAGTATGAGCCCAGGAACACGCTACCATGGGTGGGCAAGAGGCTCATGAAAGCACATGCCTATATGAGGAACCATGGGAAGTTACTGGCTTCTGAGCGAGAGGGAATCATTTTTCTTCAGTAGTTTGGCCACCAGTAAGTTATTCATGGTTTAGTAAATAACCAGACAGCATGCTAATAGAAGTCAGTGGGTTAGAAAAAGAATGAAGATATGCTGGTAATTGGGGGGTCTTGTTAGAGAAAGGGGTTCAGAGAGAATATGAAGGAGATGTGGGAGGGTGATGGGGGTGAATATGATCAAATGAACTCATATCCATGAATGAAATTGTCAGTAAATACAAAAAACAAAATTACTGAAAAGCAGACCAGCCTTGACCATCTGATTTCATACGTGGAACCCTGAAAGGCTGCACAGTGAAGCCATACAGCCAATAAATGACAAAAGCAAGACATAGAAATACAGCCTCTAATTTGATGCCATTCTGGGGAGGAAAAGTCTAATGAAATAAGACCATTTTTTTTCTTTGTTTTAGTCTGTCTCTGGGTGTTGTTATTGTTGTTGTTGTTGCTGCTGCTCCAGTAATAAAACATTAACCAAAAATACCTTGGAGAAGAAAGGGTTTATTTCGTCTTACAGTTTTCAGTCCAATTAGCAAGGGAAGTCAGGGCAAGAACCCAGAGGCAGAAACTGAAGCAGAGACCAAGTAGGGATGCTGTTCACTTGCTGGGCTGGCCCTCCCATGCCAATGATTAATCTAACATAGGCCAGTCTGATGGAAGTAATTCACCTGGGGTTTCCGCTGCCCAGGTGATTCTAGTTTGTGTCAAGTTGACAAATCTAACTAGCACAGGCCAGGATCAGGCAGAACTGAATAGAGAAATGATTGAGGGAACCAGATTCTCTATTGGATGACATGGAAGGGAACTAAGAGTATGTGGTTCTGCCAGGACATGGAAAGAGGAAGAGGAATAAATTCAACAACAATGTCACTGATTTTGGCTGCAGGGCAGACATCCAGGAGGGCCTCGTGAGAGGCACTGAGGGTGGAGCTTGGTTTGGATAAGTGACTATAGAGAAAATGTAGGAAAGAGAGAGCTGATGCAATTCTTGCCCCATGGGGCTCTAGACCGAACTATCGATGCAGGGAGAGCACAGTATAGAGACTGCTTGCTAGATACTAGGATGGCTTGTTGGAACACTATAGTATGAGCAGCTGCTGCTGCCAATGTTCCCAAACACTTGGATGAGAGCTTTCCACATCTGTACCACTTAGGGCTCTCTTGTCATAATAACTCCCTGATGCAATAATAATCTCTAAATTCATGCTACCCAGGATTTATATACTGACAACTAGTCACCAACATCAGGCATGAGGATGGAACCAACATTCATGACATTAATGGTCAATTTTTTTCAGTTTATAACTCTACCCCCCAGTAGCCTGCATTTTCTAGTGCAAGAAGATACAACCCAGACATGTCAACTGCAAACCAGGAAGGAAGTTTTGCTAGACACCGAATCTTCTAGAACTTTGATGGTGAATGTCCCAGGTTCCAGAGCTGTGAACTACTGCTCTGTGTAAGCTTCCCGGCTTATGGTCACATCACTGCATCCCAGACCAATGTTCATGAGAGAATTACCACCCCTGTTTTACGTAATGAATGATAAGCTGTAAACAAACCACCAATAACACTATATTTTTCACTGTACAACTTCAAGGTCTTTTCTCTGAAGCACATGTGTCTTCATTATATGTCTTTGGAGGAGCACAGGAAAAGGAGTTAACAGAGACCAATCTTAGAGTATGAGTAGTTAGCTCACTATAATGGGTGATGCCATTTTGATGACATGCTATAAGTGGAAAGAGTGACATTTTAAGTTGAAAGGTTTTATGACTGACATACTTTGGATGAGAAGTGAAAAACCAAATGGTCAGCGGTGTAGAAGTGGCTTGTAACTAAACTGAGTTCAAACACGATGCAAGAGTACTGGGGTGTCAAGACTGCATTATGCTGGCGAATGCAGGGGGGGTGCTGGGAGATGATTCTCAAAATGTCATATTGAAGCCAACAAGGGTTCCTGCAAAGTGACAGTTGGCCACATTGCACAACTAACCACTGAGAAAATTCACCCATATTTGATCCCTAAACAAGTCCCCATGTTGACCTTTTGTCTTCATCAAATTTCTTCTTAAATTTCTTTTCTTTCCTAAGTCTTTAAGACCTAAAGACTCACAGCCTTCTTCCATCAGTATCTTCTCCCTTTAGTTGTTTTTATCACATTTGGAGACACCCACACAGTTCTCTAATCCAAGTGCTGAAGAATCAACTCACTGATAAGACTCGAAGTGATTAGTGAACAGAAATTAGCAACGTTCACAGCTGGAAAATACCAAAGTCAGCTCGGTCTCTGTGGTAGCAATCACTTCTGTAAAGCTGTAGAGTTGTCTGCCCTGGCATTGTGTCATTAATTATACAAAAACTGCAGTTTCTGACAGTAATTTTGAGACATCAAAATACATTCATAACGGTCATATTCATCAGATTACAGTGGCTTATGCAAATACTATGCTAAACACATGTTCCTGTTCTCATGAGTCATTTTTTTTTGGCATGTATTCTACTAATCTGTGATTTTTTTTTCTTTAAGTTTATGCTTATTTTTGAGTGGGATGTAATGTTGGCTTGTCATTTTAAAGTAGACCAATGCACTACACCATATTAATTAAATAAGGACTAAATTCCATGACCAGCTTAATAGATGCAGGAAAGGCATTACACAAAATCCAAAGCCCATTTATTATTAAAAATAAAAACTAGGTAGAAATAGAAAGAATCTTCCTCACATGTATGGATAAGCCCACTATTGATAACTCATATAATGTAAAAAGATTAAATACTTCCTCTCTAGATGGACTAGCTCTGTTTTGGCTCAATGTTTGAAGTCTTAGGGGAGACTAAACTGGCCAAGCTTGCATACTTCCATTGTGGGGAGCCCATAGGGTCTAACTATGGGCATTGGTGGGAGGCAGGGACCAGGCACAGCAGGGAAATTCAGAGGCTTTCGGGAAGGACCTAGATTCTAAACGGTCAAAAAGCCAGCTACGTATAGACTTATAGTTACGTCTTCTTACTCAAGTATCATTTTTCCCCACTGCTGTGCTTTTCAAAATGTAACTATAATTATACAAATAATTTTGTGCGTGTACATGTGACAGGACGTGCATTTATATGCACATGTGTGCATGTGAGTGTGGAGTCCAGAGATCAAATTCAGGTGCCGTCCTTTATCACTTCTCTGCCTTGCCTATGAGGCAATGTTTCTGAGCATAGAGCTCACCAAGTGTCGGGTCTCAGACAATGTTAAAGCTCTTAATTATGAACACTAATGTTATTAGTTTGTCTAGACTAACTCCCAGATACTTCCTTTCCTGGTGGATCATGTGCATGGTGACTCTGCCCTTCTGAAGACAGTAGGAGAAAAGCTAGCAGGGTGTGTCAGCTTTCCTATTTTTAGTTGGTACATATGGCCTCATCTAGTTAGGACTTAAGGAATTACTATTACTTACCTTTCTTGTTGGCATGGGTTTGTTTTGGTTCAGTTTGAGGGTAGTCTACTATGGTGGAGAAGGTACAGCAGTAGGAATGTGAGGTGAATTTCCCATCATGCCTGTTTAGGAAGCAAAGAGAAATGTATGCTGGTCCTCAACTTCTTTCACCTTTCCCCTCTCAGCCTGGAACTTCAGCCTATGGCACAGTGCTACCCACATTCAGGCAGAATCTTCTCTTTTCCCTTTAGCATCTCTGGAAAGTGTCTCCTAGGTGATTTAAAGTCGAGCAACAGAGAAGACTATATTGTACTGCCACCTTCCCCCCACAGCTTCTCTATGGATGCTCACCACTGGTGTGAACCTTTGTGTGCCTGCGTGGCCTAGGATACAATGCCCCAGTCTTTATCAGCTAAGCTGCAGTTGAAGTTACTCTTTCCTTCTTCATTGCTTCCCTGTGTTTGGTCAGCTTCTCTTTCCTGGGTCACCGTGGAGCGATGTGTAAGACATCGTCTTAAATTACTTCTTTAAAGTCTTTCCATATCACAATCCTTTTTATTCTTACAAGTTTCTGCAGAGCAAATTATTTTAGATAAGAAATCCCATCCCTTTATCATTGAGCTTTGAATCTTGACAGTGTTACTGAAAATGTGCATTCAGCCTGGGAGCACACACCTTTCATTTCAGTACTTGGGAGTCAGAAGCAGGCAGATCTTTGTGAGTTCAGGGCCAGCTTTATCCACATAGTGAGTTCCAATTCTGTCATTGAGATCCTGTCGAAATTTAAAAAGAAAGAATGAATAAAAGAAAGAAAGGAAGGAAGGAAGGAAGAAACAGGGAGAGAGAGAAAGGAAGAAGAAAGGTAGAGAAAATGTCCATTCATTAAGGCCCTCTCTTTGTGAATGGTTTTTAACAGTTTCTCCAGAAATGATCTTAATTCTCCAGGTAATTCTCGCTCTGGACCCATCTGTCTGTACAGCTTTATATTTTGCTAACACCCTGTAATAATATTTCACTCAAGTGATTCTGCAGAAACAGCCATTTTTAGATCCTTTGCCTGTGCCTTCACATTTTCTATTCTTATCAACTGTAATGTTCTTTATATGGAGAGCTTATCTATCCAGTATTAACTCAGAATAATGTACTCGTTGAAGCTCTCCCAGACGGTGCCTCTCCCACCCCAAGCCTTGTCTCCTCATGGTGGCATCTGTGACACACCCTGTGGGCACATTCCTGGATCACACTCACCACAGCGTTCTACCATCCTTGCTCGGCAAGTCTATTCCCACCATGGAAAGTCTTAGGAAATGGTATTAGTCAGGGTTTTCCAAACAGAATGATTTGTCAGATAGGTAGATAGGAATATAGACACAACGACAAACAGACAGACAGACAGACAGACAGACAGGCAGACAGTGGGGGAGAGAGAGAGAAGAGAGACAGTGTGTGTGATTGATGGTGGAAACCGAGACACCTCACTATCTGCCATCTGCAGGCTGGAAGGCCAAAGAAAATGGCCTCTAGCTCAGATCTGAAACCCTGAAAATCAGACGCATCAATGAGAGAAGTTCTGGGCTAGGAACAAAGGCCCAGGAACCAGAGGGCTGATGATGTGAGCCCCTTCATTGAAGGGCAGTTTCTGGGAACCAAGATCACCACTCTGAGGGCAGGAAAAGCTGGCTGCTTGAGCAGAGGAGCCTCGGCTCTGCCTGTCACCTTCAGCCTTCTATAATTTGAAGCGGCCATCTGTACTGATGAGGTTATTTTCTTCTCTTGGTCTCAGTACTTAAATACTGACCTCTCCTAGAAATGTTTTGACAGTAAAAAAAAAAAAAAAAAAAATTAACATCTGTGCATCCTGATGCCCAGTCACGTTGACACACAATTAACCACCACAGACCTGCATCTTAAACCCTTTTGGATCTCCAATGCTTGACATTATGTAAAATATAAACATTCCTCTGTTCCAGGAAACTAAACCAATTATCTTAACACATTTTAGTTTAAATTTACTAGGTCTGAGTGTGCTTGTAGTTTTATTAATCTTGATGATAATGATGCCTTGGATATTAGAGTCAAATCAAGGGGACCATATACATTTGCTAACAATTCTTCCTAGA
Organism: Micromys minutus; assembly: GCF_963924665.1. Taxonomy (NCBI): domain Eukaryota; kingdom Metazoa; phylum Chordata; class Mammalia; order Rodentia; family Muridae; genus Micromys; species Micromys minutus. Next base: position 34,143,942 of record NC_137983.1, on the reverse strand, counting down.
GGTAATTAAAGGCCAACACACTAAAATCTAAAAGTCAGAACTAAGACCAAAAAAAAAAAAAAAAAAAAAAAAAACCAACCCTTAAAAGGTATAATTTTATTTCATTTGTGTGTATGCATGTATGTGTGGCCAGGAAGGTCAGGAGAAGTTGTCTGATCCCATGGAGCTAGAGTTCCAAGAGGTGTGAGCCTTCTGACACAGATTCTGGGAACTGAAGCTAGGTCCTCTGGAAGAGTAGCAAGTACCCAGAACCATCTCTGTAAGCCCAGAAGTAGAATGGTTAATAGAAGTTTAGCTTGATACTTTTTGCATATCTCTATGCAAGACTCTAATAACTAGGATGTTGGTTCACTTTCAACCAAATATTGATTTTTGTGGAAGTACAAACTTTTATTATGAAAATATTTTAATTTTCTGCATAAATAGATCTCAACTCTAAGGCTATAATCATAAATGCCAAATATTCTACTAGACTATGTATAAAAACTTGGAAAACTATGAAATGAAAAATTTCCAGGAAGTATCTTAATCATACACAAATATTACCTAATTGGAATTCTGGATGTCCAGAGTTTGAAATCTAGATTTTATTTTACATGCAGTTCTACCCCAGTAGGAATTTATTCATTTCATGATACTATTTCGGGCAGCTGCATGAAAAGTTGTCCATGGTCAAACTACCCTGAACATATGTGATCTCACACAGTCTCAGAAGCAAAGCAGGGCTAGGCCTGGTTAGTTTTGAATGGGAGAAAAAGAAACCTCAAGATGAGTCACAGCGGAAGTCAAGAAAACATATGCGCAGTCAGAAGGATCTGTACCTACTGCAGAAGAAAGCGAGCTATAGAACAATGGGTCCTCTCATGCCACAGTTTTCATTTTTTTCTCACATATTATAAAAATGTGCTAGTGCTGCAATGATGGCTGCCAGTGATGTGCTTTGCCACAAAAGCATGAAGATATGAGTTAAGATCTCCAGTTAAGGGCTGGAGAGATGGCTCAGAGGTTAGGAGCACTGACTGCTCTTCCAGAGGTCCTGAGTTCAATTCCCAGCAACAACATGATGGCTCACAACCATCTGCAATAGGATCTGATGTCCTCTTCTGATGTGTCTGAAGAGAGTGACAGTGTACTCATATACATAAAACAAACAAACAAATCTTTAAAAAAAAAATCTCCATTTAGAAACAACTGGTGTGCCAGGGTACATGTAATATCAAAGCAACAGAGACGGGAGGCTCTCTGGGGCTTGCTGGCTGGCCAGTCTGGCCAAGTGGTGAGCCTCAGGGTCAGTTGTATGTTCTGCATCAAAACAGAAGATGAAGGGAGATGGAGGAAGACACTTAACATCAACCTCTGGCTTCCACACGTGTGCACACACGTTCCCCCACACGTGCACATATACGATCACACACATGAAGTTTGTTAGATGTTCAAAACTAGTTAGGACAAGGTCCTTGTCATAAAGAATCAAAACTCTGAGAGTCAAGTAGATGTTTGGTTGTGCTGCCTATTCTGCAAGTGTGAAGACCTGAGCTCAGAATCCCAGGACCCACATAAACACAGAAGCTAGCTATGTTGTCGTAGGCCTGTAACCCCAACAATGGTGAAAGCTGACGCCCGAAGCTCATTGGTTAGCCAATCTAGCCCAGATGATGAGCTTCGGGTTGAGGGAGACCATTGCTAAACAACCAATAGGCAGTGACAGAGGAAGACACTCAGTTTGACCTCTGTCCTCCACACACATGCACATGAAGGTGCATGTCTACTCATACCCACTTACATGTACATACACCATACACATGCACAGAGACACAACTTTAAAAAGTGCCTTCCAAGGACGCTAGACACTAGAGATGCAAAGAGACAATTAGAGTTCAAAGCTGTGCAGTATTATCGGTGTGGTGACTCGCATCGCAGTTTCTCTAAATTCTGTTCCTTGCAGTGGGAAAAGCATCTTAAGTATGGCATCTGGACTGAACAGAAGGAAGAGAGTCAGATGGACCGTCGCTGTTCCTGGCTTCCCAACTGTGAATACAAAGTGAGCACAGTCTCCAGCCCAGGCCACCAGGACCCACTCACTGTGATAGACTGTGCCCTTGCTGCTCCAGGAGCTTTTGTCGGGGGACTTTATCACAGCAACAGTAAGTGATGTAGTTGGAGATCAGCAAGTTGCCAGCAAAGTCAACAATTTGTAGAATATTGCTTTTCATATAATTAGAAAATGTTTCAAATGTTTGTGCTTTAAATGTTTTTTTAAGTATTCAGGTTTTTATGTCTGGAAACAAGCATATTTTTTCATTTTATTTTGATTTATGTATTTAGTACTTGGAAGACTGTGTCTAGTGATCCCAGGATGCCCTGTACTCACTGTGTAGGTGAGGCTGACTTTGAACTTCTGATCTTCCTGTTGCCTCGTCTCAGGAGCATATATTTTTTAATTCTGCTAAGGTTTTATAATTTTGCTTTTGATATACTTAATTTTAATGTTTAAATAGTGTTTTAATTACTATATACACATACATATGTGTGTGTTTATGATAAAATGACTACCACAACCAAGTTTATTAGTAACCCACCCACCATAATTTTTATGGTGTGAATACCGAATATCTACTCTTAGCAAATTTCAAGAATGTACAATATTATTATGCAGTATAAACATAATATGGTACATTAGTTTTTCTGAACATATTCATCTTATAACTAAAATTTCATAGCCATTGACACAAGTTCCCCCTTTTCCTGTCTCCAACACCTGGTAGAACCTTTGCTCTCTGCTCTTCTGAATTGGACTCCATGAAGTCGTGTAGTGTTTGTTCTTGTGTACCTGTGTATTCCTCGTAGCACAGTGCTGTCTGAGTTTCACATCATTGCCAATGCTGGAGCTTCCTTCTTCCGTGAGGCTGAATAATATTCCATGTGTCTACCTACCCCACATTTTCTTTGTTCCTTTACTCCCTGATGGGTCCTGAGGCTGTGTTATTCTTTCTCTTCCGGATACTGTGGCAGTAAACACGGGCATTATCTCTTTGAGATGCTGATTTCAATTTCTTTGGATATAGACCCAGAAGTGGGATTGCTGGATCGTGCAGTGAGTTCTACTCTTGGTTTATTTAAACAGAACTTTGATACTGTTTCCCACGATGCTTACATCACTTTATTGTCCCTACTACCTGTCAACACTTCACTTATTCTCTATTCTCATCAAGGGTAGATGTGCAAGCACACCTAGCAGCTCGGGCTTCACCTGTAAACCAGCCCGTGGACCTTTGTGATGACTTAAAGGCATGGGAAGACATGTTCCTCAAACATATGCAATAGAGACTGTTTTTTCAAGGGGAAAATGTAATACTTTTTGCCAGTATTGAAGTTTGGAGCATCAAAGGTAAAAATCAAAATTTCTAAAACCTGTGTCTGATATCATGAGCTTTTGCCATCTTTCCTGATGATATTGCTAGTGACATTAACACATGCAATTTTAAAATGGCATTAGAAAGGTGTGAATGGGACTGGAGAGGCTCAGAAGTTAAGAACATTTGATGCGCCTGCAGAGGACAGAATCTGGTGCCCAGTACCCATACTGGGGAGCTCTCAATCTTCTGTAACTCCAGCTCAAGTTTGCAACACTTTTATGCTCTTATTGGGTACGATCATGACGTGTGTGTGTGTGTGTGTGTGTGTGTGTGTGTGTGTGTGTGTGCATGTGTGGTGCACAGAAGAAAGATGCAAAGTACAAGGTACATGGAAGCATATTAGTAAGACAGTATGAAATGTTGACAGTCTGACTCCTCATGGCAACCAACTGTCAGGAAACCATCACTTTTTAAACGTTGGCGTTACTGTCTTTACTAATTTCCCTGCAGAACAGGGAATGCCTTGCCTCACAGGCAGGAGTCTGAACAGAGATGTCGGTGAGTCTATGCTTCTTTGCATCTCAATGGGAAGCATTCCTTCTGTTCCTTTCAGCTCCTCATAGGCCTGGGTGGTCCTTGGTTTGTAGCATCACACTCCCAATCTAGGCTCCTTCTTTCTAATGCCTTCTCCCTGTGTCTCTTCCTATATCCCCCATGAATTTATATCCAAATCCCCCACTTTCATGATATGAATCCTATAGTATTTAGGCCCAATGCCGTTACCTCATATGAACTAGTTACGTCTCGGGTAATTATGCTGTCAATTAAGATATGTTTGGAAACACCAGGAGTTAGGACTTCAACATACTCTTCTGTGTGGATATAAATCAACCATTGCTGTAACAAAGGCAGAGCCTACAATATCTGGAAGGGAAACACTTTTTTATAGTCAACCACCTAGCTGTGTCTGACCAGATTTTATTCATAGACTGAAATCAAAATACCATTTCCTAACAGACTGAGCTAAAAAGCTCCTATGAGAATTCAGCTGTCCTCAGTGAAGGGCAGAAAAAGATTTTTGACAAATGTTTTCCCTTGCCAAATGAGCTGCGTGGCGGTGTTCATTGGTTTATTTTAGATTTTTTTTCACTAAATATGTTATTTACACTAATCTGTGACAGGCCTACCATTGTATCAACTACAATTTAAACTTATGATATGGAAAATGTTGCTAGATACAGGTAACATTTCTTAAAGTTCCTTAAGAAGAAGGAATCTTTGCAGGTTTCAAGCCTTTGATTTGGAATAGCAACCTGGGTATTCAATAACGTCTCTGAAATGCAAATGTGTCTAAATGCTGCTGTAGTAGTGACTTTTCTCTTGCTGAGACAGAACACCTGACAGAAACAACAGGGGAAAGATTTACTGCAGCTCCTTTCTGATGGGTCAGCCCATGCCGGCAGGGAGAACATGGAGTCCGGAAACATCATGCCACAGCAGGCCAGGAAGCAGGAAGAAGGGAATGCCAACACTGTTGGATTTTTTCTTTTCCCCCTTAATTCTGTCCAGGTCTCCAAACTGTAGGACAGTGCCACACACCCTCAGGTGCATCTTTCCCCATTCAGTTAATTTCTTCTGGAAATGTTCTTACAGATATACCCAGTCCTCACAGACACAGCCAGAAGTGTGCCTTAAACTCCGAGGGGATCCTGAATCCAGTGGACTTGCAGATGAAGACTGACAACTGTCAACTTCAAGGACTGTCTGGTTTATGACTTTGTTATGTTTTGTCTGGCTCCGTAGACTTCCACCCGATAACTGAGTAGTGTAGAACTTAGGGAAGGACTCCGGTGACCCCTATGCAGATTTTGGCAACCATCTTCTGCTGTCTACTCTTCAAGATCTGGCTGCTCCAGGCTGTCTCTTCAGTTCTGTGTCCCCCATCTGCTTCCAGCATTGGTGAAATGACTGGATAGAAAGTCTAGAGACTGCAGAACTCCTTTGCACGTTCTTCGCAGGGATTACTCTCTTGTGTTGCCTTTGCCAGATTCCTGGAAACATTTGTCTCATACAACTTCCTCAGTCTTTAGTTACATAAGAAAGGCATTCATGACCTGTGTTGGACAAGGTTTTGTTCACTGGACACAAGCTTCTACTTTCCTTCGGAAGAAAAGCCTCCACTGAGAAAACACCCTTGTCAGCTTGTCCTGTGGGCATGCTCTTGATTAATGATAGATGTAGTCAGACTCAGAGCACTGTGGGAGGTGTCGCCCCTGGGCTGCTGATTCTGAGTAGTTTAAAAAAGAAGGATGAGCAGGCCATGAGAGGGAAGAAAGCCAGTAAACTGTGCTCCTCCATGACCTCTGCTTCAGTCCTTGCCTCCCGGTTTCTGTGTTGCTTTACTTCGATGAAGGACTGTGAGATTAACTGTAAGCCAAGTAAACCTTTTCCTCTCCAGGTTCCTTTTGATCATGGTGTTTGTCACACCAGCCGAAACCTCAACTAAGCTACATACTAATTGCTCCCTCATGTCATGTATGAACACACAGCTTAAGTCATATTTCCAAAATTTGAAATTTAGTTTAATTGTGCTCAGACTATGCTTTTAATTACAAACAGACATGCTACCCAACATCAACATCAGTTCACACAGAGTCTTCATTGCATTGAATATATTAGCCCAGTGCACTTTAGGCCAACTTTTCAAGAACTACCTCCGTGTTCCCCCTAAGAAAGTGCCTCATGGTGCAGTAGGACTGTATGAGAGTAGATGGTTTCTCCTCGTAGTCTCCCTGAAGGAGACTCTGAGGTGAAGATTTTAGTGGAAGTGGCTTATTTTGGAACATGATTGCCAGAAAGATTGGGCGGGAGCGAGTGAGAAAAAAATGTGACAGAGAAGGAAAAGGGGCCCAAACATTGCCTCGCTGCTACCGTGGCCAGATGCAGAATCAGCAGAGAGCATGCTCACCAGTTATTTTAATATACACCGTGGGCATCAGGGTGCTCAGCTAACAGCTTCTGCCAGTCAGGGTGGCAGTTGATGGCTGTTTCTGTGGGGTTTCAGGATCTCACCTGAAAAGGTACAGGAGTATGTGGAGACCAGAAAACGTACTCAGAGAATGGGAGCAGGTGGCCGGAAGTTGTGTGCAGATGTGGTAATGGTGAGGAGGCCACACCTGGCAGCAGTGGCTTCTGCTACAGACCGAGGTTCAGCTGTGAGGTGGTCTTACACCCCTGCTAAGAATCAACCAACAGTGCTGACTAGAAAGCTAAATAGACTCAGTTGGTTACATATACATATGCACACACACGCACATGAATATATAAATATGTGTATACATATAAAGACAATTAAAGAAAAGGTTGTGGATTTGCAAGGGAGTGTGGCAGGAACTGGAGTGACAGGGAAGGAGTGATAGAGATCGAGTGGTCATCTATGAAGTTAACTCCGCAAAAAGTGTAAAAAGAAGAAATGGAATCAAACTTACATCTCCCTGAGAGCACATGAACCTGAAGTTCATCAATAAACCTAAAACATGCTGCAGGCATTAAAGCAGAACTGTAGATAAATAACACAAAGACAAAGGCAGAAGAAGGAGGATTAGGAAGGAGGAGGAAAAAGGAGGATGAAGATGATGAGGAAGAAGAAGAAGCACGGGAGGAGGAGGAGGAGGAAGAGGAGGAGGAGGAGGAGGAGGAGGAGAAGGAGGAGGAGGAGGAGGAGGAGGAGGAGGAGGAGGAGGAGGAAAGCCATGTGTCATGCATCTGAATTCTTGAGTTGAAAAGGCCTCTGTCAGTCACTTTGACATCACATAACTTTTACAAGCTTAAAGCACGATTTACTTTTAGTGACAAACTATTCTTTCCTTCTATATCACCATTTATCTTAGAGTTTAATGGGTGTTCTTTATTTCTAGGTTACGAACTGAATATGTAAATGTGTTGTTGCTCCCTTCATTCTTGCCCCCTATAGTCAACACTAAGGCTATCGTGACAGACAATCTGCAGCACTCCAGTCATCTCCAAAAGCTTCCAGTAAAGTCCATCAGAACTTCCTGCATCTCCTCTGTGACTTCTCTGTGCAGCCACCAGCTGCCCATCCATGTGGACACTGAGTACACGTAGTTAGGGCTGACATACTGGGTGGCACATTCCCAGTACCCTCCCAGAGCAATTTTTGCAATGTCTGACACCACCTGTGCCGGTTAGAATTTTCCCAATCTGACACGAATCAGGCTCATTTGGGAAGAAGGAACTCCAATTTAGAAAATGCCCCTAATCGGATAGGCCTGCAGGCAACTCTGTGGGGCATTTTCTTGATTAATAGCTGATGTAGAAGGACCTAGACCAATGTGTTTGGTGACATCCCTGGCAGATTGTCCTGAGTGGTAGAAGAAAGGAAGATGAACAAGACACAGGGAGCATGCTAGTAAGCAGCATCCTTCCGTGGTCTGTTTCAGTTTCTGCCTACAGGTTCCTGTCTTGACTCCCCTGGATGATGGTCTATAGCCTGTTAGTTGAAATAAACCCTCTCTTCCCCTCCTAAGCTACTTTTGGTCATGATCTTTATCACACTAGTAGACAGCTAACACATACCCCCTTCTATGACAAGCTCCCTGTCTACACCTCTGGCTTTACTTCCTCCTTTTACCCTTCACTCTTTCTGTATCTGCATGGTCTTCTTGCTTGGCTTTGTCACTCCCACGTGCTTCTTGTATTCTCTGCATTCAGTGTTCTTTCCTTAAATATCTCCGTGGCTCAGTTCCTCCCTTGCTTTAATTGTAGAGTGTAGAACATTTACATTTTGTGTGCTTATTGATTGAAATCTATGCATTGCCACCTCCCATGTACTGTTTGTTTTATATGTGGACCATCTGTCCCTTGCTTCTTTTTGGGCACCCTATTTTCTCCTGCTTTTTTGGATGCTGCTTACAAGCATGCCCTCCCCTTTGATGACCTATCTCTGATGGCTTGTTGACCTCGGTGTTTTACCTTCTTGGTGATGGTTTAGGGTTGATAATAATCATCCTAAATTGATTGCATGCCAACTTCAGCTCACACCTCTTCACTCTCACACTGCGTGTAGATGCTTCTTCCTGCCCTGTGAGTCACTGTTATCACCTATTTCTTTCCTGTGTATGTCAGGAATGCCAAAAGTTGCAGCCATTATTCTTGCTTTAAATAGCTACATTTCAGTGAAAATAAAAAAAAAAAAAAAAAAAAAAAGAGTTGTTTAACATTTCTGTTATCTTTTTTCCTTATGGAGATTAAAGCTTTTTTTCAGTTTTTTTATAGATATTTTTTAATCGAGTGTCATTTATCTTCCACTGGAACAAATTTTTAAATCATTTCTCGATTTTCAAAAATGCCTTTATTTACTTTTATTTTAGGTGTATGAATGGCTTGCCTGTATGTATGTATGTGTACCGTGTATGCCTGATGCTCAGGCTGAGAGAAGGCATCAGATTCCCCACACCCTAGAACTAGAGTTACAGACAAGTGTGAGGTGCCCTGTGGGTGCTGGGAACCAAGCCCCGGTTCTCTGGGAAAGCAGTGAGTGCTTCCAACCACTGAGCTATCTGCCCAAACCTATCCTTTGATACTTTTTTATAATTCAGGTCTGCAGTTGAAAACATCTCTGCAGACCTGAATTATAAATGAAAAAACATTTCATTCATCTGATAACTTTATTTTACACTTCTCTTCACTCTGTTTTTCTGTTTGTTTTGCATTTGGTACACATAATTTAAGTCGATATTTGTTCTGTGTTTTTGTTGCTTTGTGGTTTCCTGGCTTCCAGAGTATCTCAGGTTGTTCTGTCTTTGTTTCATTGCACACATACCCCTTTGCTCTGTGGCCTTTTAATATTTTCTCTTCAATTTTTATTTTTCAAAAGAGATTTGTTGTGTATATGTGTTTGTGTATGTGTGTGTGTGTGTGTGTGTGTGTGTGTGTGTGTGTGAACCCATGCACATTAGAGACATATATATGCATGCATGTGGGTGCCCAAAAAGTCCAAAGGGTATCAGCCTCTTTGGAGCTAGAGTTTCAGGTCATTGTGAACCACTCAGTATGTGTGCTGAGAACCAAACTTAGGTCTTCTGCAAGAGCAGCGAGCACCCTCAATTGCTGTGTCATCTTAGCTAGCCCTCTGCCATTGGCTTTTACTACTTGCTTATAAAGCATCTTTATATAGACATTTTGTATATACTCTGCCTGAGTTATTGAGATTCCTAGAGGTGTGAGTTAAGATATCTAACTAATCACCGGCTCTTTTGAGCTTTTTCTGCTTATGAGTCCTATTTGATCAAAGAAATTTAAAGGTGGCCATGGATAAATAAGTATACAAAATAGAAACATCCTAGCAAATATTTACTGATAAAAAATCACAATGAAATTTACCTTAAAACAACTCTTTGATAGACATATAATTTTTATTATATGTAAAAACATAAAGATGAAAGCAAGTTCAGATATGGAAAGAAATGTACGTGTTTATTTTTCTATATTAGATCTTAGCTGAATATTTGACACCATCATGCACAAACCATTTCCAGTCTCTGTTAGAATTGACTGATATTTGAATTCAAGGCCACCAATACTGACATCCTCATGTCATATGCGTGTGTAGTATAATGGCTGAAGTCCACTTGGGGCCATTCTAGAACGTGTTAGGAATTCTGTCCTAATCCCAAGACAAACTTCATTGAAAAAATTGATAAAAGCCTCAAATCCACTGAAACGCCAAATTTTAAAACCCAACATTGTAGCACAATGCAGCCAAAGCTATAATAACTTGATATTTACTCCCTGAGTCATGAACGTAGAAAACTATAAAATGCTTTTGTTTTGGAAAATAGACCATTAAAATTCTATAGAATATAAAGCTTCACATGAACATTAAAAATTATAGTTCTCAACATACAATTTGTCTCAACTCTCAGCTGAGGTACTTTGGGCAGTGTTTGCCAGTGTTAAGTACCTTGACGTCCCGTGTGATTCAAATGTATGTTTCATGTTCAGAAGCAAGGATGAAGTGAAACCACATAGTCTACAGGGGACATGCACTGCCAGAAACATCATGGACATACCACATATTGAGCTTAAACTAAGCCTTGATCATTGAATATTAAGAATACGTTTACAGTGGCCATTGCTTCCATGGCCCCCAGAGCTATGGGACTCCACTGCAGGTTTGGACTCACAACTTAGAAACCGAGACCTAGAAAACCTTCCAGTTCTCATTTCTTCAAGTATCTGTTTGTGTCATTTTTATGACTCTCACTGTTTGAGTGCTGCACAGTTTTATGCTATCCAACATGTCCCCAAGGACTCTCATCAGGTTTTGATTTCTTTCTCCTTGTGGTGCATCTTAACGATGTTCTATTGTTATGCCTTCAAGTTGACAAATTTTTACTTCTACAGTTTCTCAATGGTTATGATTCACATTTGTAACTTTTCTGTATCACAAATTCCACTTAATTCTTTACTCGGTGCTTTGGTATCTTCTTTTACGTCTTGAGCAGACAGAATGGACTTACATTTTAGAATTCTTCCAGTTTTGACATTCCTATTGAACGCTTTCGATTTTGTTATGAATCTTCTTCCTGCTTCTTTTGCAGCCACTGATTTTATCAGATATTAGACACTCTGAGATTCACAAAGCCGGATCTCTTGTTGCATCATATTCCTGTATAGAAAACTTGGTCTTTATGGTAGACCAAGTCATGGGAGTTACTTTCATCCTGTTGAATTTGCTTTAAGCTCCTTTAGAGAAGATCACAGATTTTTTCCAATGACATTTCCTTATGACATTGTGACATGATGATGTCACCTACAAAATTTACACTGGAGAACTAGATGACAGAATGTTAAACATTTTGTAATCTTTTAAGTTGGTTTTCAATTTTGTCTTGCGCCACATTCATAGTTATCCTTGTCCACAGGTTGGACACAGACAATAAAGTATTATTTATTCCAAGCAGCTATCTTTTCCTCTTCTTTTTTGAAGTAGCATCTTACTACATAGCCTTCACTGTCCAGGAACTCACTATATAGCCCAGGCTGGCCTCCCAGAAATTCTTCTCCAGAGATGGGACTAGAGTCCCATGCCACTGTGCCCATTAGGTTATTTATTGCCTTGCGTACAGTCCTGGGCCTCTGAAGTCTCTACCAATGTTTTCATGTTTGTTGAAGACCCAATTCCTTGTAGGAAAATTTTGGAATTGCTTACAGTAAGATGTTCTTTCATTCATTCATTTTACACATATGTGTATGTGCGTGAGCCTGCATGGGTATACATGTACCATGTGAGTACAGGGGACCATGGTGTTCAAAGGAAGCCACAAGAGCCCATGGAGAGAGCTCAGGTCCTTACAAAAGCAGTAAGTGCTCTTAACCACCAAGTCCCTATAGTAAGTTCTCTTTCTCTTCTTATTTCTGTCCTTGCTGACTTTCATGGAGTTTTACACCATGTCTACTCAAACTAGTTCAGCATCTTCACAAAAGGTACCAAGTGCAGATTTCTAAAACTTTCTTTGTATAGACTCCTTCTGAGGTAGAAACTTAAGGGCTCGTTGGAAAGTCAGTTGGATGGGTTTTCTGGGATCCAATCCAGAAACTTAGGGGATGGTAGACCAGATGTTGCCTCTCAGCGGTCACCACTTGGAACTGTCTGCAGTTTCTTATATTCCATCCAGTTTTCTTGTGGTGTGTGATAGGTGTTTCTCAGCCCCGTATTCTTCCAAGAAGTTTCCCATTGTCTTCTTTAATGTCTTTCCCCATATCATCAGACACGTGATATCTTCTCCATGAAAGTCGCATAGTAGCATTCTTAAGAATGAAACACGTTCCTCTCCTTCACCAGCACTTTACAGTCCTCTTGCTCATTTTATTTCTACCATATAAGCTATCGCCTTGTAATAATGACATAATTCTAGTTGATTCTATTTATTGTCTGTCCTTTTCTCTACCAACTCTCGCCAGCCATACTTAGTACAACCAAATCTCTACAAGGAGATATTTTGTCTATGTCGTTCATCAATGAATCCCCAGGATCTAGAATGGTGCTCAGAATATTAATCAATATTTTTATCAGTGAGGGTTTGTGATGTTAAAGTTTTACAAAGTGTTCCCCTAATGTTTGAACATGTGTTCTCAGTTAGTGATGGCACTTTGGGAGCCTGTGAAATATCTGGGGGCTGTGGCCCAGTTCGAGGTGCAGATCATGCAGTATGGGCCTTTCAAGTTGATGTCTAGGCATGACTCTGGCTGTTATTTTTGCTTTCTGGTCAGGAGCCATACTATCAGGAATCTAGTCTGTGTTTCATATTTTCTACCAGGTCATCCTCATCTGATGGCCTGAAAGCCTCTAAACCCATGAGCTAAAATCACTATTTCTTCCATTAAATTGTTTTTGTCTGGGGTGGTCATGGGGAAGCAGAAGTAACTAATGCAAATCAATAAAACTAGCCATTCCTGAGATTGACACCAGAACTGAGAATTAAGCTCAAGAAAACAGACCATAAAAAACAAAAAGACAACAACAACAAGCTAACCAAACAAGCAAAAAAACATAATCAAAACCCAAGAAATACAGTTCAACACCATTTCTGAACTCAAGAAGTCAGCCAAGGGCCAGTCAGATGGCTCAGCAGGTAAAGGTGCTTGCCACCAAGAGTGAACACGAGTTCAACCTCCAGGACCTACGTGGTAGAAGGAGAGAACCAACTCCCACAAGTTGTCTTTTGACCTTCACATGGCCCATCCCTCTGCACAAGAATATATAAAAGAAACGTAATCCCTTTTTAGATCCAGGTAAGAGACCAGACTAGGTTGAAAGGTTCTGATGACAAATGGAGCTAGGTGCTGGGGTGTGCCATGCAGGCACTTGTTCCCTGATGAGAAAGTCTCCCTGAGCTTAGAGGAAGTGCATGTTTTGAAAGGGCAGCGAGTCTTTGGAGCCAGGAAAGATCGGGAAAGACATTCTGAAATGCTTCACTTCCTTTCCATGGTCCCCAAGCACCTACACATCCTGATCTCTGAGTCCAGGACCATCACTCAGGTTCCCCCATCTTTTGGTTGTGAATAGACACACAGAATCACCAATGATGCATGCAGTGGAGGAATAGTAACACTGGAGATAAGAATGAGCTCTCTGGGCAGCCACTGTGGTTTCTCACTGCTGCGGCAGACTCCTATAAATGTTAACAGTAAAGAACAATTCAGGTGTATTACCTCGTATATCTCATTAATCATCTGGCTCTCTGGTCTCAAGATTTGTTACCGTCACCCTCCTTCTGGAAGCCACTAGGAATAATCCACTGTTAAAATGTTGAGCTCCTTGCCTCCTGACACACAAGCAGGCTAGGTACCTAGCCTTACCTAGGTACCTATCAGACTGCTCCCTCCCTGGTCCTTTCCCACACTCCCTCCCCATTCCCATAAGGATTTTTGTGATGACATAGAACCAGTTCAGGGAGATCTCCCATTTCTGGCTCCTCAACTCAAGCACATGTGGAAGGTGCTTCAGCCGTGTAAGCCATCATAGGCTCTGGGTACCAAGATAGAGGCTGTTTTTATTGGGTTGGAAACATTCTGGCTACCACAGACTCACATTAAGAGATGAAGTGTCACGCGTGGGGAGCAGGGAGAGAAAAGAGGACAACACATATGGCTAAAGAGAGTGAGGTCCAAGAATAAAATGACTTACAAAACAAATGTAAATGTTATTTAAGTTATTTATTTATATCACCCATGTCTGTGGTTTCTCAGCTGCTAAGAGCTTTTGGGAGTCAATGCTATTTATAATAAAAATAATAAATTCAAATGGCTATATGTGATGGACTGAACGTGTCACCTGCAGCTCACATGGTAAAATTCTTGATTGTGAGGTAAGGGGGTGGAGACCCATCATAGGATTGGTAACTAGATAACAAGGACGGAGCTCCCACTGTGGAATTGGTGCCCTTTTAAGGACTGTGAGAAAGAACTAGCTTCGTTTCTCTCCATGTGAAGATTCAACACCAATCCCATCATCTGCAAAGTAGGAAATGGCCCTTCAGAAAACTGAATTTGCCAGCTCCTTCATCTTGAACTTCCAAACTTTAGAAGTTTAAGAAAATTAATGTCTGTTGTTTAGGTCACTGTATATATGGTATCTTTTTGTCACTGTCAAACCGGCTAAGAGTACATATTCCACTGAATCGAGGAATGGTCCACGGTGTATGGTCTCTGATACTTATCCTGTGAGCCTTGTGTGAGAACAAGTCTATATTCTCACAACTCTGGTGGCCCTCCTTGTCACTGGACTTATTAAAGCATATGAAATAATGAGATTTCAGAAGAAACCAATATGATATCTTATAAAAATTTTGTTTAAACCAGGCATTAAAAAAAAAAAAAGTTGGCTTATGCAATCAGAGCATACAACACATTCAAGGAAAACTCGAGAGCATATGGCATTGTGGTGTCTTCAGTTCTGTGTGATGGGCCCACCGTGAACATGAAGAGGAGGTTCAAGTGAAATTGAACTGATGGACAACTGCTTGTGACAGGCATGCGCTGCAAATGCGATCTCAGGAGGCACTTAGCGATTCATTTTTCCTGTTGTTTTTTCCTAGTGCTTTAATTGCTGTCTCTCATTTCCAGAGATTACAAATGCTCCTTGCCTGTTTAGCATAACACATTTTAACTCAATTATGTTCTTTCCAAGAAGCTGGTGTTCACCTCTGCTGGCTTGCTTGGGAGAAAGAATGTTGACCTTACTAAGGCAGGAGGTGGGAGGTGCGAGGTGGGAGGAAGCTGGGAAAATCTGTCAGTCTTACCTTTATCTGCTGCTCCATCTCCTTTCTGAACAGCGGTGTGAGGGGAGTAAGATGTCCACAGCTAAGTCCTTCCAACTCTCTTGGGTTTATGCTTAAGTATGCTCAAATTCGACTTGCCCAGTTAGCCATATGGACTGAACCAGGAGTGTCCTTCTGTTCTTCCGCAGTGGAAAAAAATAAAAGGTGTCTCTAGAACCTTCATCACCATCACTGGACCCCAGACACTGAAAGGACTAATTCTGCCTATGTACCCAGGGAGGAGAGCTGGGAGAGGAAAGCAATAGAGGGAGACAGGATTCACTACAAACTCCTGGGGGTTGGGGTGGAGAGGACCGCGGAAGGGGGCAGGGAGGAAGACAGAAAAACAGTGAGACACAGATTTCTGTGCTTTGCAAAGTAAGGTCAGAGCAGCAGACACACCTCGCCGCCTGAGTGACAGACGTGTCCCAGGTCTGTAAAAGCAGAATGTTTGCGTAAGATTTCCAGGAGACTCCTGCACCAGCTGAAGTGTGACTGACTAACCTTTTCTGTGTCCCTAAGAGCCAGCTCCCTGTGAACAGCGCTCTGCTTATACCCCCATTAGGGATCAGTGGCACAAAGTCCTCATAGGCAATGCGAGGAGATCTTCCTGGACAGAGGCGGGTCTTGCCCAGAATAGCGGGGCGCCCAAGATTTGCACCAGAGAACTCCAGGCTCCCATTCAGCAACCTGCAAAGAGGCGTGGGAACTGGCGCCCGCCTGCGTCCCGCGCCCCTCGCCTCTTGCTCCTCCCTTCTGGGCTGTCCTCACTCAGGAGCCCAGCGGGAGCAAGATCCCACGGTCTGTCCCTCCCAGGCATGCGGTGCTGGATGCTCTTGCTCCTTTTCTTCTTGGTGCTGGTATCTGTGGGTGGCAGCATCCGACTATCAGGAGCAGGTGAGTGGGGCCCGTGGTCAGCGGCGCCCTCGGAAGGGTCGCAGCCCGGGTTTGCAGGGAGCAGAATGTGGGGCGCAGCATAGCAGCGCCCTGCAAGGACAGAAGGCGAACTTCAGTTGCCTTCCCGGAGTGTGCCATCCTCAGCTGAGCAGTGGCCAGGATATAGAAGGGTGGGGCTGAGCATCCTGCAGGGACTGCCAGGCCCTTTTCAAACATGTGGCTAGTAGGAGAGGTAAGTTAGGGTTCAAGGACAAAGGTTTTTTTTTTTTTTTTTCCTCATGTAGTCACCCAGCAAGTGCCAAGGGGGCTCTCTCCACCCCTGAGTGCCTAGATCACCTTACCTCTCAGATAGCTGCTTCCTTCCTTGAAGTCCAGACCTGGTGGGACTCACCTTCTACTTCGGTTTTCCAGCTGTCGTGGTTGGGATGTGTGGTTATAGCACCTAGTAGAGATAAGAGGTGCTACTCTCCAAAAACCGACCCTGGGAAAGAACGGGTGGGAACACTTCCTGCCACACTTGTTGATTTCAGTGTCATAGACAGATCCAAAGATGTCCTGGTCTGGGGGTGTTGGGGGCGGAGTACAACCTGTCTCATGGTCGCTGAGACTTGTGCAGTTGTCAGTGGGTCAAGGTTGTAAGGCACCCAGCATTAGAGGAGCGCCTGCCCGTGGGTTAGCAAGCCCATCACGCAGATGAGCCTGGTCCTACCCCAACCAGGTGCAGAAGGCCAGTGTGAGGTCATTTTGCATCCTTGTTCACCAATTTGTTAAGCCAATTTTTTGGAGGAGACATTCCAAGACTCCGACCTCCAGGATTTGTATGTAACCTGGCCAGCATCCAGCCAGTGGCTTGTCTTCCCACACTACTTCTGAAACAGGATTTAAAGTTACTTGTTGGTTTGTTTGTTTTGTTTTTTAAACTAAGCAGTTATTTCATATCTTTTAGTGTTAAGGCATCTTTACATGTGTTTTAGGACATTTTATCAGTGTACCTGACACCAGGATACTGTCAATAAATGGTAGTGTATGACATATATGTGCCTTTGTAGTAAGCACCTACTGATATTCCAAAATGACTGGAAACCAGTCTGCAGGTAATGCCTACAACACATCTGCACTTTTGGTTCCCCAATAATCTCTGAGACAAAATATTTTTCAGTTGTGACTCACTTAATGGTCTGAGCTTTTTTAGAGTTGCCTGCAACCCAGAGAGATCCTTCTGGAAGGATCTGCTGCAAGAGGTAGCAAAGGACTTTCTGGTTGATGAGCATCGATTTGGCAGCTTCTGTGTTGAGCAGCTATGTGCCTGCTTAAGCCTTCAATCTCCTTCTTAGGATCGCTTATCACCAAGATGCATTGCATACACGGGGAAGCTGAGGTCTCCTTATCAGTGCGCTAGAGGGTGCATTGAAGAAACTGCTGATGAGACCACTCCATGAGTTGGTTACGATTTTCCTTGAAGATATGAAAGACGGCAGAGAGGAGGAAGGGAGAGAGGGAGCGGGGAATAGTAGCCTGAACATAGCCAGCAGGCTGGGCTTTGCCAGGGCTAGGGAATCGGCAGAGTGGGAGGAAACAGTGTTAAACCAGCAGGAGATAGGAATAGGGCACAGGGGAGAGAGTAAATGTAGTCATGGAAAATGGCCAGTTATGAAGGGTTAGCCTGCATGGAGGAAAGTGTAGGGGTTTTGGAATGTATAACAGATACCTGTGAATAGGGACTAAGGGGGACTAGTGGCCACTGTGAGCTTTAATATGCAGCCACAGGTACAATGGAGCTGTGTAAGTCCCTCTGCCAGAGGTAGGAAAAGTGACCCCTTTTGGCAGACAGGAATCTTTTTCACATGTTCCCGAGCAGTGCTGGCTTCCATCTAACCACCAGAGATCCTTATAGTCCAGGTTGAGCTCATGTCTGGGTTGGTGGACAGCCTGAGACCTACCTACCAGTCAGTCAGTTAGTGGTCCAATGAAAACGCTCCGACCCAGGTGATCTGCTGACTGAGCCTGTTCCCATAGTAGCAGTTTCCAGACACGGCTTGGTCTCACCAGCTTTATTCACGTCGCACATAATAGTCTAGATGGAATGTGAGGGGATGCCAAAGGTGGCTGCTAACCCAGGAATAAGCATACTCCGGGGGGTGGTGTTTCTAGTGCTTTGTGTGTGCTGAATTTGTTTTAAAGTCAACTAAACTGATAACACAGTCTTCAAAGAATGCAAGTAAGATTGGGATACAAAGAACAGTCAGCTCACTGGCTTTTATGTCCACTTCCATCGCTGAGACACGCATAGCTGCTACCGGAGCAGACCTTGTTAATCTTCAACCGAGTGTAGAGACCCCCGTAGGTGCAGACCATGTAGCTTATGGTTTCTAGGAACCAACAACTGGCTTTTCGTCTCTAAGAGTTAGCTCAACGTAGTAAAAGTACTAGTCAGGCCTTCCCGCAGCTGCCCTCTGAGGACGCTCCCGTCAAGCCTTTGGTTAACCCCTGAACACTGAGCGTCATAGATGTTCATTAGTGGAACGAAATAATACAGATTCAATGTTTTGCAAGTGGCTGGAAGCTTCCAAATATTTATAGCACGGCTGTCAGAGAAACATTCTTCAAAGGATGTCATCCTCAACCCTAAACTCGACTCTCATTAAACATGGGTTTACATGTCTCAGATTAAATGAAAGTATTTACAGCCTAGACCTCAAACCTCTAAGTGTTCACATTCTATGTCTATGTGACCAAGATAGAGCAGAAGTACTGCAGGCATGTCCCTCAGTTAACAGGAAAACGGGCACATAGTCCAAGGAATTTCCCGGTGAGACCAAGGGAACTGGGGGGGAACTGAGTCTTCCGAGAGGAATGGCATGACACTTCATGGCTCCTTATCACCATGAATTGTCTTGTGCTGTGGAAGCCAGATAGCCTCCTGACACTGCTTCTGGACTGTCCACTGCAGGTGAACTAGAGTGTAACAGGACACAGCAAGTATCGTGTGGTGAGAAGTGCATTCCTGTGCTCTGGCTCTGCAATGGGGAGCGAGAGTGTCCAGATGGGACCGATGAGCAGTGTGGTAAGTACTCCGTCCAGATGGGACCGATGAGCAGTGTGGAAGTACTTAGAAAGATGCCCTCTGGCACCAGCCCTGGTTCTCATGTTCAGGTTGAACATTCTTAGTCTGAAAGTCTAAAATGCTCTCATATCCAAAACGTTTTAGTACAAACACAATACCACAGTGGGGACATTCCATACCTGACTATGTGATGGGTCTCAGTCAAAAGACAGGTTCTCTGAAAATACCACATAAAATACCTTCAGGTAGTATACGTGGAGTATATTTGAAACACAAAACTACTTAGGAGGCTGAAACAGGAGGATCTCAAGTCCAAGGCCATCCTAGGCTATAGCCTGAGTTCAAAACCAGCCTGGAAGTATTAACTGCTTTCCAATGGTTTTAGACAGACACTGTGAAAGAGTAGTGGGAGTCCCAAAGGGTTGCAACCCACAGGTTGTGTGTGTGTGTGTGTGTGTGTGTGTGTGTGTGTGTGTGTATTTGTTTATATATGCAAAACTAAAAGAAAAAAACTCTTGACTTGAAATCATGTTTTTTTTTTTTTTTTTTTTTTTTTTTTTTTTTTGCCCCCTGATTGAACCTTAGATTGAAACTTAAACACTGGTAACCATATTAGTTTAACTAGACCCATATTATTTTAACTAGAGCAATCCAGAGGCTCTTAGGGAGGCCTTACAGACCACAGTACTCAAAAGTTCTTTTGTATACAAATCGAACAACAAAATAGAGTATAAAATTGTTAGAAGCCAAGTTAACTATTTAGAAAATATTTTGTTACTATGAAGACCGAGCTCTCGGTGTGTTGACTGTTCAAAGCCACAGGTAGGTCATCTGAATGCTAGCACAGCCAGAAAGTTTCGAAAGCCATGAATCCTACCCTTGTGTCATGAATATAGGACAGAGAATAAAGTTCTCATGAACAGAGGAAATCCGAATGTAGTGATGATTATGCCCTTCTTTTTGTATCCCACATGCTTCTTCCTGGATGGTGACTTGCTGTCTCTAACCTCACATGAATTACCAAACACACTCAGGACTGAAAGTGCAGCACCAGGGTAGAGGGTTTGCTTAATATGTGCAAAAGAAAGACCCAGGTTAAATCCCCAGAATCAAATAAGTGAAAAGCAGAGAGGCGAATGAACAAACGGAAGCTCACAGGGTATAACACACTGTCATACTCGTTTTTTTGTGTGGTCTTTATACATGCTATGCTAGCTCTCTAAGTCTCCTTCCTTAAGTGGAGGGATCTGAAACAAGAGATGCTACTTCTCAGGCTGTCTTAGACAATGCATATAGTCTCAATTATCAAAGGCATTCAAAGAGGGGCT
This sequence comes from Micromys minutus, assembly GCF_963924665.1. Taxonomy (NCBI): domain Eukaryota; kingdom Metazoa; phylum Chordata; class Mammalia; order Rodentia; family Muridae; genus Micromys; species Micromys minutus. The sequence continues at coordinate 34,123,454 of NC_137983.1, read as the reverse complement.
GCCCTGGCCTCCAGCCCCCTATGGGGGCCAAAATGTCTCTGAATGGTTAAATGTAAATAGACATCAAGTCTGTCATGCAAAACCCACCTTTCATGTGTTCATTAGTCATGCATGGCCGGTTATTATTTTAGACAGAACATGTGCAAAGTATTTTTGCTGTCAACACTTTTGCTAGATAACAGCGTTCTAAAAGATGTTGGGGAGAGTAAGCTCTGAGGGCTATTGGGCCGTTGTTGTTGACTCTCAGCTAGACAGGATCTAGAATCATCAAATAGGCATATTGCTGAGTATGTCTGCAGCGGTATCTCCACAGTTTAACTGAGGAGTAAAGACTCACCTTGAAGGTAGGTGGCACTTCCCCGTGTCCTGATGCCCAGACTGAATAAATAAAGAAGAAAAAGGAGAAAATGTGCTGAGTGTGAACATGTGTCTCCCTCTGACTCCTTATTGAAGGTATGGTGAAAAGTCACCTCACACTCTGGCCACCGTGCCTTCTCTGCCACAATAGACTGTGTCCTTCATTAGACCACAAACCTACCTAATGTCGTCTCCTGTCAAGTTGCTTCTGTCAAGTGCTATGTCATAGTGATGGGAGAAGGAAGTAATGTCATAGGTTATTCCTGAGAGTATGGAAGGGACCAGCAAGTTCAGGGTCCTGATCAGTGTCAAACTGAGAAGTAACCATTGCTTTGATATCTAAAATGTATGACATAAAATCCAGCCACCTACGAGCTCTGACAAACTCAGCTTCCTTCATGCCTCCTACTGAGTCCCATTCTGGCCTGCAGAGCAAGCGTGTCGGGGACACCTGCAAGCCTGGCAGTGTGACGATGGGAAGTGTATTCCTGCCAGCTGGCTTTGCGATGGCGCCAGTGACTGCTTAGATGGTTCCGATGAGGTTAACTGTGGTAGGTACAGCTTATTAAAAATTACATCTATTTCCTTACGTGTGGAGGCATGTGCATGTGTGTGCCCCACGTACCATCACATGTCTGCAGAGGTCAGAAGACAGCTTGGGTAGTTGGCTCTCTCCTATAGTATGGTTCCCAGTGACTGAAGTCATGTCACCAGGCTTGGGGGGCAAGGGCCATTGCTGAGTGGGGCATTTCGTCAGCCTTGTAAAACTTATTTCCTACAGTCATCTCTCTGCTCACTCACAGCGTGTACCAGCGCCATCAGTGCTAACTGAAAGTAAGCCATGAAATAGCCTTAGGCTGTGTGTGCTAAGCCAGATGTGACATTGTCTTTGGTGTTGTAGGAGACTCTTGGAACTATTTTGTGTGTGTGTGTGTGTGTGTGTGTTTTCAAAAGTTATTAACCTTATTGACTCTTTCAAAGCTTTTTGGAAGAGAAATTTCAGCTCAGAGAACTGAAACCATATGACTAATGATGCGTAATTAGCATCCCTTAGTGGTTCTGTAGACAGACTCCATGACAACTATTGCACTTATTAGATAGGCACGTCCATCAGAGTCCAGCAGCTCTCCTCCACCCACACAATTCCTGCCTTTCAGAGATCTTGACAGCATGTCCAGACTACAAAATCCACTGTCCAGAAAAGACTCGATGTATGGACGCAGGGCAACATTGTGATGCCTATCAGAAGTGTGAAGATGGGTCCATAAAAGCACACTGTGCGCATATCGGCTGCTTGGCTGGGCAGTGGCAATGCCGGAACAGGGCATGTGTCATGGACAGCTGGAGGTGTGATGGTATCGACCACTGTGGTGATGCCTCTGATGAGCAGGACTGTGGTAAGTCTGGCTTCCCTACTGGTGTTTCAAGGGCAGGGTAGAGCACACGGGCTGCTTTATGTGATCTGCATTTAATCCCCAAGGCAGAGGCTGCCATCCCTTCTGTAAGAAGAGGATACCCCCTAGCAATAGCCAACGTATAGTTATCCATGGAATCGCAGAGTGGCTGAGATCAAAACTCTTAGATTAATTAACTCTTGTTAATTTGCTGAATAAGCATCGCCCAGAATGTTCCCAGCGATGAATAATCCATAATCAGCCTGAGCATCAGTCTGTGAAGGAAGCATAACAACAGACAACTCCTGCTCTCACAGTGATGGGGAAAACCGCCCACAAAACAGGCAAAACCAACCCCAAAGTGTGGTGAGCATCATATTCCTCTTTAAGACAACACCCCAGCCCCAGGATAGGGGTACCTCTGCTTTGTTGAGGAACCAGAATCCCGCCTAGTATTTCCTGGAGTTAAGGCTGCACATTGTAGCACACCCAGGTTCTAGCATTTGTAAGTTGGGTACTTCTTAAAGGAATACTCATTTTGGGTCAAGCTGCTGACAGTACCATTTTCATTCCAGCTATTTAAAGCCAGATCAGTTGAGTTTAGAACAGTTTCATTCGAGTGCCCAGATGTCTTGCTATTTTTGTGATTGACTCTAAGGCCCTGATTCCCTGAAAAAAAAAAAAAAAAGTTCAGGATGATAAGCTTTACTTCCCAAATTTGAATTGCCACAGGCTATGGAAATACTGCCACATAATCCACTGAAAGAGTCCTCTCGTTCTCCGCTCCGCCCCTGTAAGTAGTAATGAAAAGAACGATCACCTCTCTCCACAGCCTCCTGTCCAGAAGGTGCCGTGAGCTGCGATGGTGGGAAATGCATCCCAGAGTCTCTGATGTGTGATGGGAGAGCTGACTGTACAGATGGTGCTGATGAACCCAGGACATGCGGTAAGAAACCGCTTCCTCAGCTTTTGGTGGGAGGCTGGGCAACGAGAAGACTACGTAGCCTAATGCTTTAGCCACAGGATTAATTACTTCTCGCTTGGCTGTGACAAAGTATCTGGCAGAAGTAATTAAGGGAGCAGGGATTTATTTGGGTAGGCAGTCACAGGCCATGGCTGAGGCGTGCTGTCCAAGGCAGAGGGGGTGTGTGGTTGCTGCTTTCCTCATCTCTGCAGAATGGGATGCAGAGGGTTCGGGCTGAAAATGGGGCTGAGACTCTAAAAGATCTGCCCCCAGTAACCCGCTTTTGCTAGCAAGTTTCCATGTCCCAGAGGTCCCACGCTTCCTAATATAGCACCATTATCTGGGGAGCACATGTTCAAACACGAGAATCTGTAGATGACATTTCAGACTTAAACACTGTTATCATCTGGGCCAACCCCTTGAGAGAAAGCTTGAAATGAAACACACACACACACACACACACACACACACACACATACACATACATACATACACACACACACACACACACACACACACACACAGGGAAAGTGAAAGGAGGAGGGAGAGAGGGAGTTATCTTGGTCCCTTACATTTAAGTACATTGCATTTTTGCTTATTACATTAAAGATCTTGGCTTTGGTCTCATGACTCTGAGCAAAATCCCCTAACTTGCAGAAAACTTTACGGGTGATTCTGAGTTTGTAGCTTTAAGATTAGTTAGCTAAAACCTATATCCTAAATATACTACACTGCTTCTGAATTCTGGAATAAAGCCAGGAGTACACCATCTCATGTTGGTAGCATCACAGGTCTCAACACCCTTAGCCAGCGACACCATCTGTAGCGATGTATCGAGACCTTACCAGTATAGGGAGAGCCTTGGCTGAGTCTGGTGCACACAGCTGCTTTTGTTCAGCTTTCAGCCTAGAGGTTTTCTATGACCCAACATGACTTTGCAGATCCAGTACAAGAAAACTACAAAATCAATTAAAGCAATAGAAACCATTTGGCAAATGTCTGGGGGAGGAATGAATCAATTTGTTTAAGAAAAAAATAGAATTCTCCACGGATTTAATTGAGAAAGACCTCAGAAAGTATGTTTTCTGGTGGAGGAGGAGGGGTTGCTGAAGAGTAACTCTGACTTTTTTTTTTTTAAGACAATCTTTCTCTGTGTAGCTCTGGCTATCCTGGAACTTGCTCTGTAGACCAGGCTGGCCTCAAACTCAAGAGATCTGCCTGGCTCTGCTGCCCAAGTCCTGGGAGTAAAGGCATGTGCCACCACCTGGCTTTAACTCTGGCTTTTTAACCTTCTGGTTTTCACAAGAAGAGTTACTGTTGGGTCTGTTAGAGGAGGACAGTGGGCATCATCACCTCAAAAGACCTCAAGTCATGCGATCATCTGTCTCCTATCTTCCTTGCCTAAGATTCACCCACCCCCACCCCAGAAGGCTTCTGAAAAAACTTTGTACTACAGGAGCTCAAGTGAGGGTTGTTCAATGCACCAATGACAAGGCCAAGTGTAGGTTTTATGCCTGAGAGATAACTCACTGTATTCATGAATACAAAATACAGGACTAAGCGTCCTCATTATCTATATGCTCTGCACAAAACACATAAGAGGGCCTTGACCTCTCTGTGGAAGGAAAATAAATGCACCAAACACTTGAAATTACCCACATATTTGCTTGGAAAGAAAAGCCTCTGCCCAGACCCCCCCCCCAAGCTTCATCTCTTTCCAGCGCCACAGTCTTCCCCTAGCCTTATACTCTCAGGCAAGAGGCCAGGGTCAAAGGGAGTCTCTCAGTGGCCATCTGTTTCTCGTCCAGTATAGGGGGTACATGGTACAACATAGCTTGTAAGGTATTAATCTCCACTGAGCTTAGTGGCTTTGACAGATATCTTGTCCCTACAGGTAAAAACTGCTCCCTGCTGAATGGGGGCTGCGAGGGCCCATGCAGCAATACCCATTGGGGTGTCCAGTGTTCCTGCACACCAGGGTGGCGGTTACAGCCCGACGGGTGGAGCTGTCGAGGTCAGAACTCACCTAGCTTGTCTTTTAGAAGCATTCTTATTGTGGTGTAATGTACAGGACATGAATCGTTAGCATCTTAAGCACTTTAAGTTCACTGTTAACTGGTGCCTAGATTTATAATGTACAACTATCACCACCATGCATTTGCAGCTGTTTTCTTCATTCCAAACGGGAATTCTCTATATATGTCAGAATAACCCTTCTCCTCTATTATCCTCTCCTCGCTTTCTATCTTTGTGAATTTGTATATTCTGTGTAACCCTGCCACACCGGTGGAGCCACACGATGTTTGTCCTCTTGGGTGCCACAACACTGGCCTCAAGTGTCAGTCTTCCTTTCCTCCTCAAGGCTGAATAGAATTCTGTATTACGTCTGTACCTCATCTTACCTATTAATGGAGCTTTTGGGTTGTGTCCGCTGTTTCTGTGACTGTGAACACCAGCAGCAGGGCTGCTGTTTGGGCCATTGTTTTCAGTCACGTGGCTCTGTTGAGGAGTAGAATGGCTGGAGCATGTGCATTTCCACCAGGATCCCAGCTCTCATTTCCTTGTTGCCTCTAGTTATTACTATTCTAGCTCGTGAGACTTGAAAGTCAATTATTGACCAAAGACAAAGTACTAAATTTAGCATCTTATGGAGCTTTTCGTTTCTGTCCTTGAACAACTGCCCTCATCACTTTACAACCTCTGCCTAGGACTCCGCACCCAGATTCTGAACTTAAAGCCCATAATATGTTTGCCTTTGCTTGATCCTTTTAGCTGAACTTCCCCAGGCTAGTCACCCCTCAAGTCTTGTATTTCTCTTTTGTAAAATGGGATTATGAAAATGTTAGGGCTAAAATAAAATATCGACATCTTCATTATAATTAATGAAGTGAAAATCATATATAGCACTTATCTACAACAATACAGAATGAGAGTTTGCTTACAATATAATACAGAAACAATGTGTTCATCCACAGGACGGGTTAAGCGCCACTCTGGGTCTCACCTGTGTGCTCAGTACTCTCTTCATGATGGACCTGCAGGCCTATCCACCTGGGAAAGCTACGCAGAAACTTTAAAATTATGTTCTACAATGGTTCTTATATTAAGACTTCACCAAGAGATGTTATGAACCGACTTTAAAGTTCATTATATATAATTATGTTTTAATAAATTTCAGTAATTAAATTTAAGGTGTCTTGTTTAAATTAAAGCACTACTTTACATTATTAAATTTACTATCTCTTCCTTAGAAGCTGGTAATAGCCCTCAGAGGGTGCAGGCAGGGATGTAGCACGGTTTTTGGTCTCTGGCCCACAGCAGGGCTTAACTGGCTAAGAGTGTGACACTGGCCATGCACTGGTGACTCTCCTGGGACGGAAGAGTACTGTTACAGTCTAGGACTGTGTAGTCCAGGAAGAAAAGTGTTTTCCAAGAAATGTCTCCAAGGAACCACTTTACTTCCTATTGCAGATCAATAAATCTCTCATAGTTTTGGCATTTCTCTGATGGAGAGTCCTCTTCGGTTTGTGTTGTTTGTTTGTCACATGTCTCGTGTAGTGCAGGATACATGTCACTATGTAACTGAGGGTGAACTCGAACTCCTCATTTTCCTGTTTTCCATCTCCCCGGTGGTAGGTTAATGGGTATGTGTCACCAGACTGAGTTTGTGACCACAGGCTTTGTAAAGCAACTGTACCTGTGTTAAACCTGTGAACGTGACCTTTTCCATCCGTTTAGATGGCATGTTCTGCGGCACAAATAGTGAACTAATGTCCTTTTGCATGCCACTTGCCTCTAGTCCATGTGTCAGTGTTCCTTCTTACTAAGGGATGAATTGAATTATATTATATGTTTGTACCACATTTTACCTATATAGCTATTAATGGTGTATTTGGGTTGTTTCTGCCATTTTTGTGATTATAAACAACACGAGCATGGTTGTAGTTTAAACCATTGTTTTGTAGGCCCTAACACTTGTCATTCTGAAATAGTCTTTGATGTGACTAGCAAATGGTATAGCCCAAGAATATTGCTAGATTAACACAGATTGTAATTTATGCCACCCAAACAACAGGGCTCCCTATACTGAAGTTCCTTCTCATTCACAAGAATGGGAGCTCCATGGTGACTCAGTAACTTTTGTGCACTAAAATACTGGAGATATAACTCCTGAGTCATCTCTGACTTACAACTCTCTGTCATCAGATGTAGATGAGTGCTCTCTGGCATATGGTCCTTGTGGCCAACTATGTCATAACACACCAGGCTCTTATTCCTGTGGCTGTATGCAAGGTCACCAGCTCTACAATGGCACAGACTGTGGAGTTACAGGTGAGTTTTATAGGCAATCAAGCCCATCTTCTGCTCTATTCTTAATAGTAATTATAGAGAAAAGTGACACAGGCTATTCACTTTAAGGCTTAGTACTAGACACAATAATGCCTTGCTTTCCAAAGAAGATGCTATTGTGACAGGCATTACCTAACCAGAGTGCCGGCTGCATTGAGTGTCTTTAAAATAACATAGTCACTCTGCGAGCAATAGAAATAGGTGCTCAAGAGACACAACCACTAGAGTTTTAACTTGGCCTGCACTTCTTTGCCTTAGGGTCACTCACGTGTGGCTGCTATGTGACAAGTACAGATTAGAGTTCTGTCTAGATGAGAACTGCTGAGTCTGAAATCAAATGAGGCAATGATGTCCCAAAGATGAGCTTTAACGTGCTGGAACCTGGGGGTTGGGGAGGGACAAAGATGGCACAGTAGATCTCAGAGTATGCTTTGCCTTAGGGATAAGCAGACTTGGGTATAGAAGAAAGAATAGCATTGTTAGTTAAAGGGAAAGGCACAAGAGTAAGTGTCAGAGTGACATGTTACTATTTTCCTTCCACCACAGATGATGATGCTAAGATTCTTATAGCAACAGATAAAGAGCTTGGTCTCCTAGACCGAAGAACAGGCATCCAGGAGATGCTGATCCCTGTAAAGTCAAGGCCCAGTTCTGTTGCTTATGACCTGAAGAGAAACATGTACTTCTGGGTGGATAAAGTCTTGAATGTGTTTGTCTTTGGGAAACCAAACTCTGTTCCCCTCTACCCAGGTTTGTTTTTGAGCATTAAAATTAATTTTTTAAAGGCTTCCTATGTCACTGATACCAAATTCCTGAGGTTACCAACCTTAAACAAGAGAAAAGTATTTTGGAGGCTCAAAATTGGGGAGGGTCAATTAGCAGCATATCATGATGGAAGTGGGGTATGCTTACTCCATGACAAAGGGAGAGAGGACAAAACTGCCATCCTACAATTCCCTTCAAGGGGAATTCCCCAATAACCTCAAAACATCCCACTAGACCCCCATGTAAAGGTTTTTACTACCCACCAATAATAATGCCACAGGGTAGAAACAAAACATTTAACCCATTGGCCTTTTGTGATACACCCCTCATTCAACCTATAAGATTACTTAAGCATACTGTAAGAAGTGTCCATATCTATACCTAACCTACATTTATATTTGTATCTATGTATATCTATATCCATATGGGCAAGCTCTTATGATTTCCTGCTGTGAAGCATCATAGTATGTAAAATTTCAATGTGAGACATGCACGTGGTAGGCTGGTTCAGTAAGAGCATCACAGAACACTGCTTGTAGAAAGTACTCTTTAAGAATACAAACCCTTGGGTGTAGCCTTAAGTCACAAAGAATGTTCTCCATCACTAGCTATTTGAACTTGTGTCCTTAGCCCTTTGAGCTAACTCTCTAAGATAAGGGCACTAGCCAAATTTGTCTTACTGGGTGAGGACAGGGATTAAACAGACAGCATAGTAGAAAGGGACATAGAGCAGTAGACATAGTGACAGACAGAGCTCATCACAACTTCCAGAGACTTCTGTTGTAACCCGTGTCTGAGCTGAGGCCATACACTCTCAGATTCTTTGGTTGTGTTTCTCTTTAGGCTGTGATCTGCCTCATCCCCATATACCCCACATGTTGGAGACTCTATAGGTTAACTCTGGCCATCATTCCTTGGGTACTATATGCTTCATGGTATAGACCCAAATCAGTTGTTAAAAAGTCTTGTTAAGTATTGTTTCCAACATAAATGTAGACATGAAAGACTGCCTATGATGTAACTCTGCCTCTGTGTCAGCAGAACTTCCACCTGTGAGCAGTATTTCTCTGGACTGGATCACAGGACAGTTGTATTGGGCTAGCAGCTCTGCGAGAGTCATTTGTGCTGGCTTAAGTGACGGCAGAGGCTATGTCAAAATCTTAGAAAAGAATCTTGTGCCAGAGGAACTAGTACTGTTTCCTGAGAAGAGGTCAGTAGTGTTTCTCCTGGGATGTATGTTGGGGGCAGGGAGGAAATCCCTTGGCATTTTAGATACTTAAGAGGAGAGCATATTGGCCTTTAGATTTCCTTTCCTCCACAAAAATCCATATTTGGACGTTCTAAATTGAATTTCATGTAGCCAAACCTTTCCATGCTTGATAAATATGAGAGATGAGCTCTCCAGCTTTGGGTAGCAGTACAGAGACAAAGCTCACAGGAGAACTCTAGGGGAGTTGTTGAGAATAATGTGTGTGCACAAGTGAGGCCATTTTTTTTTAAACTGCGTACTCTGGCTGCTTGCAGGTATCTGTACTGGATAGATCAAGGTGAGGATGGGGTAAAGACTATTGAAATGGCAGGAATGGATGGCTCCGACAGGAAGACACTGTCAGTCGTGACCTCAGAGGAGCCCCTAGGACTGACACTTGATCATGTGACTGGCAGACTCTACTGGATCAGTGGCTACAAACAGGTACTGTAGTTATGCAGAGGAATGGGAACTCTCTTTTGCCAGGAGCTTGGAATGGGTTGACGGTATGTTTACACTTCTCTTTTGTCTAAGCATTAACTCCATGAAGTAACTTGTGGAGCAAAACAAGAAAAGCCAGGTTTAATTGCACAGCATCTTTGAGTAGAGCAGACTGTACCAACAGCTTGGGAGACTTGGTGTGCTGCTGTTGTTGTTGTTGCTTTAACAGACTCTATAGTCCAACGGTGCTAAATTTTTGCGAGAATAAAGGTCATAATTTATGTTGTACCCATGATACAAGATGTTTTTAAGATTTCTGGAAACTTCCATGATACTTAAGAGTTCTGTACTTGGATTCACAGGGCCTAATGATGCAGTTTATGATGCCCCAATATGGGAAATGATAAACTAAAAGGTCATCATGACATAGTGACTAGAAGCAGACACTCATAGCTGGCTGAGTCACATTCTCAAGTCTCTCATTCCCTAAGCTGTGATTTAGGCTGATTAGGATGCTCCAGTAAAAGAATTATTCTCGGAGACTAGAGCTCACTGTTCTCTCCGAGAGCACATAAAATGTCTATCTCCTAAGGCAATCACAGAATACAGTGAACAGTGTTAGTACCATGCCTGGATGTAGAGCAGATGCTATGGTAACCAAAATCTGAACAAGGACCACTCAGTGCACTAACTTTAACAGAGGCCTCTACAAGCTTAGATGACTTCCTCCCTTTGGACTTGGTTTCACAGTGATATTTAACCAGCGTCCATAAATCTCTGGTGATGGTAACACCGGTCCCACTTGCTGAGGCTACTTCTCTCTCATGAGACTCTAATCCTTCAGTCCATAGAGACGGTGAATGTAGATGGCAGTGGACGATACACCTTTCCTCGGCTATTTTTCGAAGACGAAGACCCTGTTGGCTTGGCCATATTTGAAAATGCTTTCTTCTGGGCAAATCGATCCCAACTGATTCGTACCTCACCCAGAAGCCCGAAGGAGAGAGAGGTGCTGTTCCATGCCTCCATCTCTGCTTTCTCAGTCCTCCACAAGACCCAGCAGCCCAAGAGTAAGTGAGCCACTTGCTTCTGAATTGCTGAGACGGAAAGCGTCCGAGATGTGACCTCAGCATGCAGTTGAAGCATGCTGTTTTGAGGCAGGGGTGTGTTCTAGTCACTGCTCCTTCCAGTCTTGCATAGGACGTCTGAGTAAGCTGAGCAGATCGAAAGCATCACAAAGAAGGTCATTCCTAGCCCTGTGCCCCGTGCCTGGCTAAAACATCAGCTGGATTTGTAGGGTCTGGAGTGTTGGAAATAAGGCTCCAGCCTGGAGTGTTGGCTCAGCAGTTAAGAGCAGTAGCTGCTCTTCCAGAGAAACCAGGTTCAATCCTTATCACCTGATTTGTGGCCCACAGCTGTCTGTAACTCAAATCCCAGGTGATTCAATGCCCTCTTCTGGCTTTCTGGGGCACCAGGAAGGTACATGGTACACATATATACATGCTGGCCAAACACTTATACACAAAAAGTAATAATATAAGAGAACCCTAAAAATTACTTAGGAAAAGGAAAACAAGCAGTCCACAGAGGATCCAGATCTTATTCTATGATGTATGGGCTGTGATCTGAAAATGGAACAAAGCTGGTACCCACTTCTAGAGGGAAATCAGAAGGGGTAATCAAAAGTATTTGTTAACACCAACTGTACATCAGATTCAACTCAGATGCTTCTGTTTAATGTGTCCTTTTGTATGTATGCATGTGTTTGTATGTATGCATGTATGTATGTATGTATGTATGTGTGTTTGTATGTATATATGTATGTATGTACTTATTTATTTTGGTTTTTGAGATAAGTCCCCTCTATGTAGTCCTGAAACTTGCTCTATAGACCAGGCTGTCTACAAACTCACAGAGATCATCCCATCTCTGTGTCCTAAGTGCAGGAGTCAAAGTCATGAATGACCACTAGTGTATCTTAGAAACTAACAATGGAGGAAAATACAGACACCTCTTAATAGGCATCTCCTGGTAAACCAAGGAAATACCCATATTGTATCAACTCCAAGAGAGAAGGTGCAGTTGGTTGAAGTTTGTTGGCCCTAGCAAAAGATAGACAGACACTTGTCTGACAGCCTGTCAGAATAGTTCAAAGGTCAGCACACCCACTAGAAGGTGACAAATATATTTTGATTCCTCTGAAGACAGGTCATCTTCTTCAGTTCTGAGTTTTGAATGGATTTGGACAGGGAACCTAAAACTATATCTACTGTTTCTGTTTAAACAGGCAGATACTCGGCATGTGTTCCAGGGTCTTGCAGCCACCTATGCCTCCTGTCCCCCATTCATTCCAAGGGGCACAAGTGTGCCTGTCCAGAGGGACTATTTCTTTTACCTTCTGGTACATGCAGTGGTAAGTTCTCTGGGGAACAGGTACAGTCCTAGAAGACTTGCTCCAGGTTCGCCTGGAAATAAGGCAGATTCTTCTGAACCAATCACGTCTGTTCCAACAAGCTCCGTTGATGACCAGTTTGTCGTCAACACAACTTGATTCCATTTTTGTTTGATTGCTTTGAGATTGGCTCCTAATGGGTTGCTCTGGATAGCAAGAAACTCGTATAGACTAGGCTGGCCTTGAAATCACAGAGTTCTTCCTACCTTTGCCTCCCAAAGGCTGGATTCAGCTCCCAGACCCCTTGATTTAGTTTCATAATAGTGCTAAAATGATCTAACAAAACCTTACCATTTAGCCATTTTTAATTGTATGGTGACATGAGAAGCATTTGTGTTTTTGTGCAACTATCACCAAGAACTGTCTCCAGAATTCTTCATCTTCCCAAATGATGCTCTCTATGTCTTAGGCATCAATACTACTCTCTTTGTCCATAGCTCCTGTCAACCATCATTCCACTTTCTGTCTGTGACTTGCCTATTCTAGCTACCACATTTGGTGAAATTGTGGGTGCTGTGGCTCAGTTGTATTTCACTTAGAAAATATCTTTGATGTTATATCTCTATGTTCCAGCATATGATAGAATTGCTCCCATGCTTGTGCGCACACACACAAACACGCATGCGCCCACACCCACACACTTTAAAATTTTTGAAACAGGTCTTGATACACAGTCTGGGCTGGTTTTGAATTTACTATGTGACCAGTGCTGGCTCCAAACTCAATCTTTGTGCCTTGGCTTCCCAGATTCTGTGATCACCAGTGTGATCTCTGAGTTTGAAACCACCCTGGTCTGTAGAGCAAGTTCCAGGACAGCCAGGGCTATGCAGAGAAACCCTGTCTTGAAAAACAAACAAAAAGTAAAACCAACCAACCAAATAAACAAATACTCTAGTGGTGAGACATTATTAAATCAAGGAGAGCAGCATCCCTTATGCTTCCATCAAAACCCAGAAAGATCCAGTGCCTTGGGAAAGCAGTACTTGCGTTTGTCCAGATAACCTGTGCCTTTAGAGGATATAATGGTCATATTTGTGTGCGACAGGGGGATGTAAGACATTTGTATGGGTGCCTGAGCTTGAGATATGGCTACTCTCAGAAGGGATCCTGAAAATTATCCAATAGACTGTCAGATAGCAAATCTCCCCTTTCTCTTTGTAGAATTAAAAGTTGTCTTTTCTTCCGGCAAACGTCTATACTTGCTGAAAGTCAGCTCTATGGGAAGTGCTATAGAGAAAACTCTAGTTGAGGAGCATGCTGGGAACTTCCATTTACTGGATATTGATTGGAAAAGGAACTTCATCTATTGGTCAAATGCCCAGGGACATCTTGTTTATTCAGCCGGATATTCAGGAGAAAAGCAAGAGATTTGGACCCAGCAAACAGGTGAGCTGTGGTAGGCATCTTCTTTTCTTCTTTTATTTTCTGGTTCTAAAATCTGTAGGGCCACAAGGCGAATCTACCCCTAATCCGAATATACCCTCATGCCAAAGACTAGATGTGACTACACTAATTGAATGTGATATCTCTTATTGACTCACTGTTCTCAGGTGTGACCACTGCCTTGAGGGTAAATAGAGGTATAAGAGTTTTTAAATGTTGCTTTCCTGGCCTTAAGTCAGGGAAGAGAAGAAGAAGAAGAAGAAAAAAAGGACCTTTTATTCTTTGGTTTTGCATTGCAGATTTTTCATACTCTAATTTAAAAGTCATTTGCAATGCAGATTTTGGAGAGGAAAAGCAAGATATTTTCTTAATATGGCAATATATACTTTCCCTTCCCACATTCCTAAATGCCACACCTCGCCCTCAAGTTCCCCGTACTTTGTCTGCAGACATCTCCGCTATGAAGGACAGAGACTTGAGCTGTCGAGTGGGTAACTAGGTTTCTGAACACCTGCACCTGTGGGCTCTACCAAACGCTAAGGCTATACCTTTGACACTTTTCTCAAAGATGTACAGCATATCCAGAGGCTACAAGGTATAGAATGGAGGTTGAACAGCGACTTCTAATGCCCCAGTCAGAAAACATTCAGAACAAACTAACCATGACAGCATCTAACAGCTGTCTGTGGGGTGCCTAATTGCAGATGTCCTCCCACTTCCTCCTCCCCACTGGCTGGACATACTAATTGGCTTCTGTGTAGCACTTATTCTATCAAGGACTGTTTCTATTGTGGGGTGGTGATACCTTTCCATAACTATAATAAATGCCTAGTGTGATCAACGTGTAGAAAGCAAATCCTCACTGAGCAAGTTACATATATATACAAGGGGGGTGGGGAGTTAGTTTGGGCTCTTAGTCCATTTGGGTTGACTCTCCAGTTTTAGACTTGTGGTGTTACTTGTTGTCAATGGTGAAAAGTGAATGGTGGACCCTAATGGTGAGAGAGAGAGAGAGAGAGAGAGAGAGAGAGAGAGAGAGAGAGAGAGAGAGAGAGAGAGAATTGAGAGAAAGAAATTGAGAGAGAGAGAGAGAGGGAGAGAGAGAGAGACAGAGAGAGAAATTGAGAGAGAGAGATTGAGAGAGAGAGAGACAGAGACAGAGACAGAGAGAAATGTGGTGGGGGAATGGGACTAGATACCCACAGACTGTTTGAGGACACATATCTGAATTATCGAATTATCTCCCACTGATCCTTATCTGTTAAAGGAAGTTCCACAGCCCCTCAGCGGCACCACAGGCTTGCCATCAAAGTACTATCATATAAACTTTATGGGGATATTCAAGAGCCAAACAAATTGTAGCATTGGTTGAACATGACAAAAGCAACAGCCTCATTCCTGCTAGCTAGGCCTGCTTTATGTAGCCTCCCCTCAGTGTCCTGATGTCACCATTTTCTTATGGGCTCCATATTGCTATGCTAAAGTTAAAAACTGAAGCTGAAAAATCCAGTTATTTTTTTAGTTACGAATTGAGAGGAAATCATAGTAACATCTCTTTAAGAACCAATGTGACATTGTTCAAAAAATAGGAACCTGGCAAGTAGCCTTTCCACCTTGAATCTGAAAAGGGCCAAGGTTAAACCCATAACCTTTATAAGAATGAGAGCTCTCTGAAAACTGCAGAGCTCGGCAAAGGAGCGGGAGCATTGATCTGGGTGAACAATGACTTCATGGAAATGGAGAAGTATTATCCATGTAATCTGGAAGTATCATCTTACAGGAGCTCTACCCGCAAGAGGCTATGATTTAGTAATAAAAAAGTGCTCCCACCCTAAAGGAAGAAGAATAAGCATCCTATTAAGCCCTGTGTGCACCAGCTTCCCTGATGCCCTGCCCCCTCACCCTGAGTAACTATTCATGTGTTTGTTGGTATTTATCATCAGTTTCTCACCGTCATGCCCCATGCCTGTGCTCCAAAGTGCTTGACAGTTGGCCCTCTGCACTTTACAGTTTGGATAGGAAATGAACCCCACCCTTGTCCCAGTCATCTGCAGAACGAAGACGTGGTTTCTAGGTCGCACCATTGAGAACTCATCATTAGGATGGTAACTTTGTCAATCAATGAGTGCAGTGAGGAACTGAGAGATGGACGGGCTATGAGAAGGCAGAGCTGGGGAAGCAAGCTACTGGGGCCCTGCCTGTGACAGGACAGCTTGTCTTCTCCACACCAACTTCCTGGACAATGTGACCGCTCTGCTCCCCTCCATGCCACAATGCCACAATGCCCTGCCCAACAACATGCAGGCTCAGAAGCCTTGGAGACAAATGTTTGTAGACTGAAGTCAGGAACCAGAATAAATCCTTTATCCATCCATCCCAAATATCAAAGGTTAAAAAACAAACACTGACTGACATGATAGGAAAAACACGTGTGTATCTATTACCTGACATATGCTTACATAGAGCTTACTGATACAAAAATGAGCAGTGCACAAGCTATGGTTATTTTTAAAAGGCTGAGGTTGAGTGTTTGTGGCAAAGTTGTTGCGGAAGTGGAGTTTTGACTTGAATATAACTTCATACTTTTATTTTAATAGAAAAGTGAAGCAAAGTTGAAGTTCAGAAGACACAGGGATTAGGTCATCAAGTGTCATAAAACATGGCTTTGATGACCTTAACAATGCACTATAAGTACTAGAAAATGATTCTTGGATTCTGTGATTCGTTGAGTATTTAGAGCTTAACATTCCACATGCAAGTGGAATCACTTCTCTTAACAATTTTAGTTTCTTAGCATTTATTTTATTTTGTGATGTGTGCAAGTATGCATGCATATGTGTGTGTGTGTGTGTGTGTGCATGCTCATGTACACATGTGTCACATGTATGTGAGTAGGTCACTTTTAAGAATCATTTCTCTGCTTCCATCATGTGGGTTCCAGGGATTGAATTCGGGTTAGAGGACTTGGTGGCAAGCATCCCTACCCACTAAGTCATCTCGCTCTCCTTAAGTAATGATGAAGAGGTTATACAAACTTTAAATGAAAAGCCAAAGAGTAACCACCATACTCGGTGGCTATTTGCTATGTAGCATGAGAATAGACTTATAGAACGTATGACGTATTAGCTGTATTCCTTAGCAGGTTATCAATATAAAAAGGCAGTGAACCATATTTGGCCCCAAAACAACTATTTACCCATCTCCAGTCTAAGGAACAAAACACACAGACAACCCCTCAACAAGTCCTCTGCCATGAGGTGTGCTGACAATTTTCAGGGTGTGAATACTCTGGAGATGTCAGCTTCCAAGCTACCTTGGTACATGGTAAAATGGATTTGAATGTGTGTGTGTGGTGTGGAGGTATACCCAAGACTGACTTAGCATAAACAAGTGTGCGATAAAATTTGTGCAGTGCTAATTTGAAACTACAAAGTCCAAAATAGCAAAATCTCGATGGGTTTGAGCACCACATGATGCAATAGGTGGGAAATTTTATATCTGTTCTCATATAGTCAGATGCAGGTAGTGTTTTATAAAACCACTTTGAGGCCATATGTATAAGGTATGCAGGAAACAAAGATGAATATTGGGTTTAGACTGGAGTCCCCTTCTCAAAGTCCTGTGCAAAACTCCAGAAAGAATTCCAAATTCAGAACCACACCCAGTTCCCACAATAAGGAATTCTAAGCCAGTAACAGTAAATAGTAGTAAAATAATTAAGACTTTATTAGCTGAGTATCAATTATTCTTAGTAATTGATATAATTGATTTTCTTACTTATACTAAACCACCATCTAGCACAGTTCCTGAAGATTGGCTGTTGTGAGCTTGTGAGATCAGTTTTAGTAACTTATAAAATAGCAGAGACTATTTTAAGACTTTTGCCTATTTTAATTAAGCTTGTGACAAGCTCATGAGAGAAGCATCCTCATAATGCATTCGAGGACTCTGAAGCAAGAAGAGGATTTTGAGGGAGGCATTCTGACCTTCTGGCTTGACATTGCTCTGAATTTTAATGGCAAACTGCATCCCAGTCTGAACCCCAACTCAGTTCCAACTGTACACTAGCTACGCTAGTAGGAAATGAAGAGTGTTTGGAGTTGGCGCATAACCCAATTATTTGCATCTGAAAAAGGATACTTGTCTTAGTCGGGGTTTCTATTGCCATGAAGAGACACTATGACCACAGCAACTCTTATAAAAGAAAAGATTTAACTCGGGGTGACTTACAGTTCAGAGGCTTTGTCTACTGTCGTCTAGCAGGGCATGGTGGCGCACAGACAGACTTGGTGCTGAAGAAGGAGCTTAGGGTTCTATATCCTGATCTAAAGGCAACAGGAATAAAGATTAACACCAAGCCTGGCTTGAGCATCTGAAATGTACTCCAACAAGGCCACACCTCTTAATAGCGCCACCCATAGGAGCCTGAGGGGAGGTTTTTATTCAAACCATCAAAATACCCAGGATTTTTATAAACTTGGTCCTTATCAAACCTGCACCTTCTCATCCTAGATTTTCTCACTCTCTTGGTGACTTTCTATCCAATCAGAAGTGAAGTCATTTGTCCTAGTTTTTCTGAAGCAATTTCAGCTCTAGCCCCTTGAAGTTTAATAGATAGATTTGCACACTGACCCGTGGGAAGAAGGAACATAACTCTGAAGTTACAGGCCTGTGTGCAAAGGCAGGCCACTTGGCCATCTTCAAGATGTAGTAGATCTTCTCAGGTGGCTGTGAGGACCAGTGGAGCTCAAGCGACAAGCTGCTGGATCCAGACCAGACATTCTGAGGGTCATGATACAAAGACATGTCTGCTCCAGAGGGCGGGTTTCCTACCCTTGACCCATTAGAGCCAGTACACGAAATATACCTAGAAGCCATTTCCAATGGGGCCTTTGTTCCTCCTACAGTCTGTTCAGCAAATGTGGACATATCCACCGGAAACTTATTCTGGGTACCCTGTGACCGTGGTACTATTCGGAAGACCAGAATGCCTGCTGTGGAGTCATCCATTCTCTACAGCACTCGGAACATTATACTGCAGTTGCTCCTTGATTGGCCCAGAAGGGTGCTGTACTGGGTGGAGAGTGGGAAGCCCCTACAAAGCATGACCCTCGATGGAAAAAACAGACAGGAAGTTTGGAGAGGCACTTGGGCAGCAGACACTCGGATGGCTTTGGACCTCGGGTCTGCAAGCATCCTCTGGACCACCAAAGGGCTTGGTAAGTACTGTACAGCGTACAGTACAATGGGTGTGGGGGTGGGGCTGAGGGCATATGTCCAGGCTTTGTTTTAGCACAATGCTTCTTCAAGTCATTTTTTCTTAACTTTAAATTTATTTTTGAGTTTCAGTTTTCAGTGGAAATTTTTGTTTTAAATTTTTAACGGACACGAAACAGTTCCACTCAAGTGGGTTAAATTATGATATTTTTGACACCCGTATATAATGTGTAATGATCTAATTATAGTAATTAGTGTATTTGTCACTTCAAGCACATACTGTTACTTTGTATAGAGAATATTCAAAACCTTTCTTCTAGCTGTCCTACTTGTTCTGAGCACTGCTTAAACAAAGACTTTGTCTTGAAAGTTGACAGTAAATGCAAAAAGGCACTTCAAACCCACCTCTAATCTAACACTCTGGTCTAGAAATTTAAAAACTTAGAACACTCTCAGAAATAATAGAGTTAAAGAGCTTCAGAAAATACACATGGTTGTTTTTCCAAAATTTTCTTTCAAATATGTTTTTCCTTTCACAACTAGAAATAACAGAGCCAATCTTTCTTGGCAAAGAAGGAGGTTCCAGGGCTGTGGTTAGGTTAGACATTGGTATCAGGTGTGAGCTGTAAACTGTGTGGTGATTCTGATCTTCTTAACTGACAGCTACCTTGCGGCCTGGTAGCACTGTACTAAAAGCTATGGGTTTTAGTACATGATGCTTTTTTTTCTATTGCTATGATAAAACGCCATGACCAAAAGCAAGAAAAGGTTTACCTAACCTTTCAGCTTGTAGTCCATCATGAAGGAAGAGAAGTCAGGGTACAAACTTAGGGCAGAGAAATGGAAGCAGGAAACTACATACATCAGAAGCTATGAAAGAATGCTGTTTACTGGCTTGCTCCTCCTGGCTTTCTAAGTTTGTTTTCCTATATAACCTAGGACCACCAGCCCAGGGATGGTACCACTCACAATGGTCTGGGACTTCCCACATAATCATCAATCAAGAAAATACCCCACAGGCTTGCCTACAGACCAACTTAATGAAGGGATTTGTCAATTAAAATTCCCTTTTCCCCCGATGACTCTGGCTTGTGTAGGGTTGATTAAAGAATCCTAACCGAACACAACACACATTGAGACAGTGGAGCCAGAGCTGCTGTCCCTGTGTGTCAGAACTAAGATCCCCACAGTCCAGGAGCTTAAGACACTCGTTAGTCATTTTTAACCTACACAACTAAATGCTGTGGCACCTGCAAGGAGGGGAACGTACTTCTTGGGAGTTTTGGGTCTTTGGACTGTCATCACATCGGGCCCAAGCATCCCACCTTGCTCTAGCTCACAGAGCAACCTTGGCTCTTCCCTAGGGTTGCACAGTCTTAGTCTATTAAAAAACAGAACATGCGTGCTGAACACGTCCTGGAGTGATATGGTTATGGTGGCCCATGCGCCTTACCTGGTGACTGCGGACAAGGCAGCTCTTGTGCTATGGAACAGGAAGACCCTGGAGCCTTTCTCTACGCTGAAGGAGACACACATAAAGAAAATGATCATCTTGGCAGAGAACCAGGATGTCTCAGGTTCTCCAATGTCAGGCAAGTCTTTCCTTGTGGGGCCATCCTCCATGTGTTTTAGGGTAAAAGTCCTGGGTACCCTGTTGTTTGTATTTCCCCCATCTTCTCCTCAGCCTAGCCATCCCCCTCCCTAATTTATTCATATTGTTCATATTATGGGAGTTTAAGAACTGAACACGCATTTCAAAGTTGCTAAGAGAATTATCCAGTTAAAAGAACCGTTAAGTCTTAGCAGTTCCCAGAGAGGTGTGCCTGCAATGGCCTCTGGGGAATGCTCTTTTATGTTAATGTGTTCAAGGTTCAGTCTGGGTATGAACGTAATTAGCTCTAAACTGTCCCCAAACTAGTTTACTAAACAACCCATTCTTTCATGAGACACAGCAGTGATGTTGTGTAGGGCACCTTCTGTGATGTACCTCCAAGGCTATACATGCTGGTATACTTTACCCAAAATATTTAGGACCATGAGTGTGTCAAGTTTTGGACCTCCA